>NW_027507789.1:18847517-18857517 GCF_037356315.1 Lithobates pipiens
GACGCCATACGAGTTCCGCCTTCAACCAGATGAGCAGAGTTGCTCAGAGACTTGCTCCTTGCTGCGCTGCGAGTCTGTGGGTCCTGCCCAAACTGACGGGCGCTTTGATATTCAGTTTCACAATAAACGTTTGTATATGAGGGCAACGGTCTAAAGACGAGGCTCAGGACTGGGTAGACAGGATAACTGAAGCCATCCAAAATTCAGACCAAACAAAGATGATACCTGGGAGATTCTAAATGTCCCAACTCTCCACAGAGATCACTGGAGCCGAAATGTAACTCTCCATATAAAGATGCTCAGAGCCCCAATGAAAACTACTTGCCATCTGAAGTGTTTGATTGGGATTGTCCGTTGGAGGTGGAGCCAGATGCATTGAAGGAGTCGGTTCTTTACATGAGGATAAACAAGAAGTGGAATCGATTTTGTCTTCTCATTATCAGACCGAGCTTTGAAATGTTTCCTACCCCGTGACGCAGAGAAATCCCTCTATTGTGTTTACAGCCTTGAAACGGTGAAAGACATTCTACCGGACTCTAGCCTTGGTAGCCCATCCTGCTTCCGTCTGGTGACCACTAAAGGCTCCCTACAGTTGCAAGCTGAGAACTCACAGGAGGCCAAGGCCTGGCGAGAGCTGGTCCGTGCCGCATACCTGGAGTCAGAGGACGACCCTACTTTTCTCCGACTGTTGGAAATTATCAGATAAAATCCCATATCAAGGGAACATGCGCTCTTCCAGTACCTTATCCATATTCCCACTGAGAGCGGGCTGGACACGCAGAACTTCAAGTGTGCAGGTCAGTGGTGGCAAGGCAGAGGTAGTGGGTTGATGGTGTTTCAGAAGTGACAGGTGAGCAGTGGGGGACGGTAGTGGTAAGGTAACAGGTCAGCAGTGGAAGGTTAATAGTGGGGCTGCATGCCAGCGATGGCTTATCAAAGGTGGTGGATCAGCTACAACATGTCAGTGTTGACAGTTCAGAGGTGGATGATCAGGGGCAGCGTGCCACTGTTAGTGGGGCAGCAGTGGACCAGCCAAACAGGTCAGTGGTGGGGGGGGGGGGGGACGCGATGATGGTAGATTACCAAATCATTGATTCAGATTTGGCAGGTCAGGAGTGGTCGGTCGGTGGTGGCAGGGCAGCAGTAGTGGGATGGTAGTGGCAATGTAGAAGTGGCAGGTTTGCAGTTGAGGGTTGTTGATGGGCTGTAGGCCAGTGATGGTGGTTCAGGAGTGGTGGTTCAACCTTGACAGATCAGTGGTTGTAGGTGAGAGGTGGTGAGTCAGTGGGTCAATGGTGGTGGCGAATCAGGGGCAGTGAGTCAGTGGTGGTGGTGTAGCAGTGGTGAGGGATGTGATGATGGTAGGTCACTGGATCAGTGACGGTAGTTCAGATTTGGCAGGTCAGGGGTCGTCATTCAGCCAGGGCAGGCCATTTTTGGCAAGACAGCAGTGGTGGGTTGGGGGAATGGTAGTGGCAATGTAGAAGTGGCAGGTTGGCAATGGAGGGTTGTTGATTGGGCAGCCAGTGATGGTGGTTCAGGAGTAGAGGGTTAACCTTTGGCAGGTCTGTGGTGGTGAGTCAGTGGTTCAATGGTGATTCAGAGGAGGTGATCCAAGGGAGCAGGTCAGTGTTGGTGATGCAGCAGACGTGGGTCAGCTAGAGGAGGTCAATGGTGGAGGCATAATGATGGTAGATTACTGGGTCAGTAAGTGACGGTGGTGTAGCAGTGGTGGGTCACCCAGAGCAGGCCAGTGGTGGGGGGTGCAAAGATGGTAGGTCACTGCTCAGTGACGGTGGTTCCGATTTGGCAGGTCAGGGGTGGTCGGTGAGCCAGGGCAGGTCAGTGGTGGCAGAGCAGCAATGGTGGATTGGCAGGATGGTAGTGGCAGTTCAGCTCTGGAGGTTTGTTGGATTGGGCTTGCAGGCCAGTGAAGGTGGTTTAGGAGTGTTAGGTCAACCTTGGCAGACCTGTGGTGGTGGGTGAGAGGTAGTGGGTCAGTGGTGGTGATTCAGAGGTGGCGGAGCAGGGGCAGCGGGTCAGCCAGGCAGATGAGCAGTTGTCCTTTGCCATGTCGGAATGTTTAATATGTCCTTTCTCATTGCAGGTTGCCACAAGCAAATTGGATTCCAGTTTGGAAAGGCAAAGCTGTGTGCTTATTCTGCCTTGTACTATTGTGACTTGTGTCATCAGGATGAGAGATCAGTCATCCCTTCTAGATTTGTCCATAACTGGGATATGATAGAGCGAGCGGTGAGTCCTTTGCTATGGGGAAAATGAGTTTAACCACTTTCTACCAGAACTGGTTGTTATAAATGGTGGCTGGTAGACAGGGGTATTAAATACACAGTGGGTTGATTTACTAAAACTGTTAAATATGGGCAGCTCTGCATAGAAACCAATCAGATTTCATTTATTTATTTATTTTTTATTTTTTTTTCAAAGCTTAATTGAATAGCTGCACCAGATTTTACACTCCAGTTTTAGTAAATCAACCCCAGTGTGTTACAGTTTGAAGACTAGGCAATAGGCTTTTTTTTTTTGTTTGAAGTGACCTTAATGTCCACAGCCCACTGAAGTTCTCTAATAGAACCCTGTTGTCATGCAGTATGCTATCGCATAAAAGGCCGATACAGTGCATCTGGAAAGTATTCACAGCGCTTCACTTTTTCCACATTTTGTTATGTTACAGCCTTATTACAAAATGGAATAAATTTGTTATTTTCCTTTAAAATTCTACAAACAATACCCCATAATGACAACGTGAAAGAAGTTTCTTTGAAATCTCTGCAAGTTTATTAAAAATGAAAAAATCTCATGCACATAAGTATTCACAGCCTTTGCCATGACACTCAAAACTGAGCTCAGGTCCATCCTGTTTAGGCTGGGTACACACTGCAGCGATGCGGGAACGCATCGCATGCCTCCCGGCGGCAGTTCACACTGCCCTATGCGAACTGCTGGGAGTGTCAGTGAAATGTTAACACCCCCCAGATCAGTTCGCATGTCGCAGTGCGATCTGTAAACTCGGGCAGGAATCGGATCGCATGGTGTGAACACCCATGCGATCCGATTCTGCTGCGGACCAAAAAAAAGGGTCCTGTGTGAGTTTGGGCCGGATGCGATGCGAATTCAGCCATACTGTCTGTATGGCTGAACTCGCATCGCACAGAGATCGCATGTGATTTGCACTGTAGTGCGGTGCGAATCACATCCGATCTCATCACCGCAGCAGTGTGAACCCAGCCTTACACTGATCATCCTTGAGATGTTTCTACAACTTGATTGGAGTCCAGCTGTGGTAAATTCAGTTGATTGGACATGATTTGGAAAGTTACACATTTGTCTCAACAAGGTCTCACAGTTGAAAGGGTTGTAAAGGTTTGTTTTAAGAAAAAAAACAAAAACAAACCTGTCATACTTCCCTCCTGTGTGCAGTTGGTTCTGAGTGGCCCCGATCCTCCTCTTCTGGGGTCCCTCCGTGGCTCTCCTGGCTGCTCTTCTTCTCTAGTGCCCCCACAAAGAAGTGCTTTCCATGGGGTCATTGACACAAACAGCAGGACTCTGCCCCACCCCCCCCCCCCGGCTCTGGCATCATTGGATTTGATTGACAGCAGCAGGAACCAATGGCTGCACTGCTATCAATCTATCCAATGAGGACCCGAGACAGCGACTGGAGCTGCTATGCTCCTTCCTGTCGCTGGAAAGATCGGGTTCAGGTAAGTAAAAAGGGGGGAGGGGGGTCTGAAGGAGAAGGTTTTTCAACTTAATGCATAGAATGTATTAAAGAGGAAGTAAACCCTGATGTGTTTTACTTACTCTTTTGCTCTCTGCAAACCCTGCAAATTAAAAGCATAATGGGCTAGTATGCATTGCATACTAGCCCATTATGTGACACTTGTCTGCAAACGAAGCCCGCGATGTGCCCTGTACAGGTCACGTCCATCTTCACCCCTCTTCCTTCCGGGTCCACCGACTCTGACTGGCCGGAGCGGCATGACGTCAGTCACGGCACATGCTGGGGAACAAACCGCATGGAGGTCAGTTTCTTCATGGCTCACTACAAGTGAAATATCTCCAAAAGGGCGCACATTTAGGAGATATTTCCACTAACTATAGGTAAGCCTTATTGTAGGCATAACTATAGGTAGAACTCGCACAAGAGTTTACAGCCACTTAAAGGGGTTGTAAACCCTCAAGGTTTTTCACCTTAACCCTTTCATAACTAAGCCTATTTTTTGCATTTGGTGTTTACAAGTTAAAATCCATTTTTTTTTTGCTAGAAAATTACTTGGAACCCCCAAACATTATATATATATTTGTTTAGCAGAGACTCTAGAGAATAAAACGGCGATTGTTGCAATATTTTATGTCACACGTTGTTTGTGCAGCGGTGTTTTAAACGCAACTTTTTGGGAAAAGGGACACTTTCATGAATTTAAAAAAACGAATCAGTAAAATTAGCCCAATTTTTTTGCATAATGTGAAAGATGATGTTACGCCGAGTAAATAGATACCAAACATGTCACACTTTATAATTGCACGCACTCGTGGATTGACGACAAAGTACGGTACCTAATAAATCTCAATAGGCGACGCTTTAAAAATTTTTTTACGGTTACCAGGTTAGCGTTACACAGGAGATCCAGTGCTAGAATTATGGCTCTCGTTCTGACGATCGCGGCTATACCTCACATGTGTGATTTGAACACCGTTTACATATGCGGGCGCGACTTCCGTATGCGTTTTCTTTGTTTCCCGAGCTCGCGGGGACGGCGGGCGCTTTAAAAAATATTTTTTTTTTTTTTATTTCTTTTCAAATTAATACAATTTTTTTTTATTTTTTATGTTTTGATCACTTTTATTGCTGTCACAAGGAATGTAAACATCCCTTGTGACAGTTATAGGTGGTGACAGGTACTCTTTATGGAGGGATCGGGGGTCTAAAAGACCCCCCACCCCTCCTTTACACTTCAATGTATTCAGATCGCCGAAAATGGCGATTGTGAATACCGTATATCTTTTTAAAACCGGCGCCATTGGCAGCCGAGTAAACGGGAAGTGACGTCATGACGTCGCTTCCGTGTTTACTATTAGGATAGTAGTCCTAGTATTAGGATCGAGCGGCAGCACCGGTAACAGGTGCGGGCATCATCCCGGTATACCCCCCGGAAGCCGAGTACGCACATCTGCGTACGCTCGGTGGGAAGGGGTTAAACAGTGCATGTCACGGGGGAGAAGGGCCTTATTCGGGGAGGTGACCAAGAACCTGATGGTCACTCTGACAGAGCTCCGGCGTTTCTCTGTGGAGAGAGGAGAACCTTCCAGAAGAACAACCATCTCTGCAGCACTCCACCAATCAGGTGCTCAGACAGAAGTCACTCCTCAGTAAAAGGCACATGACAGCCCACCTGGCGTTTGCCAAAAGGCACCTGAAGGACTCTCAGACCATGAGATACAAAATTCTCTTGTCTGATGAAACAAAGATTGAACTCTTTAGCCTGAATGGCAAGCGTCATGTCTGGAAGAAACCAGGCATCGCTCATCACCTGGCCAATACCATCCCTACATTGAAGCATAGTGGTGGCAGTATCATGCTGTGGGAATGTTTTTCAGCGGCAGGAACTTGGAGACCAGTCAGGATCGAGGGAAAGATGAATGCAGCAATGTACAGAGACATCCTTGATGAAAACCTGCTCCAGAGCGCTCTGGACCTCAGACTGGGGCGAAGGTTCATCTTCCAACAGGACAACAATCATAAGCATGCAGCTGAGATAACAAAAGAGCGGCTACGGGACAACTCTGTGAATGTCCTTGAGTGTCCCAGACTTGAACCCAATTGAAAATCTCTGGAGAGATCTGAAAATGGCTGTGCACGGACACTCCCCATCCAACCTGATGGAGCTTGAGAGGTCCTGCAAAGAAGAATGGGAGAAACTGCCCAAAAATAGGAGTGCCAAGCTTGTAGCATCATACTCATCATACACCATACTCATTATACACCATACTCATCATACACATCATACTCATCATACACATCATACACATCATACACATCATACTCATCATACTCATCATACTCATCATACTCATCATACACATCATACTCATCATACACATCATACTCATCATACACATCATACTCATCATACTCATCATACACATCATACTCATCATACTCATCATACACATCATACTCATCATACTCATCATACACATCATACTCATCATACTCATCATACTCATCATACTCATCATACTCATCATACACATCATACACATCATACACATCATACACATCATACTCATCATACTCAAAAAGACTTGAGGCTGTAATTGGTGCCAAAGGGGCTTCACCAAAGTATTGAGCAAAGGCTGTGAATACTTCTGCACTTGGGATTTTTGTTTTTGTTGTTTTATTTTTAATAAATTTACAAAGATTTCTGACTTCTTTCACGTTGTCATTATGGGGTAATGTTTGTAGAGTTTTGAGGAAAATAATGAATTTAATAACTTTTGGAATAAGGCTGTAACCTAACAAAATGTGAAAAAAGTAAATTGCTGTGAATACTTTTACTTTGCGGATGCATTGGGTTTTACAGTAAGTAAAAAATCCTATTTTTGTTGCTCTAGGTGTCCCGGCAGGCCGTAAACTTCCTGAAAACGGTGCAGAACGAGCCGATCTTTAACTTGAAGTATTTGAATGAGAGTCTGTACCAGCACACAAAGACCATGTGCGACATTGAACGTAACCGCGAGAAGCTGCGTCTCCTCGGGGAATATCTGATGACATGTCGCAGTGGAGCGGTGAAGGAACTGAGTGCCAGGTGAGCCGCTGATGTCATAGGAGGCAGAAGGAGACCAGTTGCAACTGGGGCAGATGTACCACCGGAAAGGGGGGGGGGGTGCAGGGAACACCACAAAGGATGAAGGATCAATTCTCATGATACATATATTCCAACACTGGCCCTTCCTGATATATAACTACATATCAGTTTAAGAAAAGTGTCAAATCTGTGTCACTAGATATTAATATTCTCATCGCACATGTTCCTGGAATAGGCTCAGAAGTAGCGGGTGCTGCAACAGCTGCCAGCTGGAGACATTACAGATCAATGCATATATTTGTGCACCCCAGATCATCCAATATTGTCCAAAAGGTTTATTGAAGGATGATCACAAAGTGCAATGTTTCAGAGCCGTGTAGGGCCCCTTTGTTGGGTATGTCATCATATACTTGATGAAGGGGTCCTTCGCAGCTCTGAATCTTTGTACTTTGTGATCATTCTTCAATAAACCTTTCGGATGATCCTGGATGATTTGTGGTGCACTGGCATATATATATATATGCGTTGGTCTGCTGCACTGACACACTGCCCATATGTGGTACGCTGCTGCACTGACACACTGCCCATATGTGGTACGCTGCTGCACTGACTCACTGCCCATATGTGGTACGCTGCTGCACTCACGCACTGCCCATATGTGGTACGCTGCTGCACTCACGCACTGCCCATATGTGGTACGCTGCTGCACTGACGCACTGCCCATATGTGGTACGCTGCTGCACTGACGCACTGCCCATATGTGGTACGCTGCTGCACTGACGCACTGCCCATATGTGGTACGCTGCTGCACTGACGCACTGCCCATATGTGGTACGCTGCTGCACTGACGCACTGCCCATATGTGGTACGCTGCTGCACTGACGCACTGCCCATATGTGGTACGCTGCTGCACTGACGCACTGCCCATATGTGGTACGCTGCTGCACTGACGCACTGCCCATATGTGGTACGCTGCTGCACTGACGCACTGCCCATATGTGGTACGCTGCTGCACTGACGCACTGCCCATATGTGGTACGCTGCTGCACTGACGCACTGCCCATATGTGGTACGCTGCTGCACTGACGCACTGCCCATATGTGGTACGCTGCTGCACTGACGCACTGCCCATATGTGGTACGCTGCTGCACTGACACTGCCTATATAATGTATACTGCTGTACTGACACTGCCTGGTATTACATACAGTGCTGTACTGTCACACTGTCCATATACAGTGAGGGGGAAAAAAAAGTATTTGATCCCCTGCTGATTTTGTACATTAGCCCGCTGACAAAGAAATGATCAGTCTATAATTTTAATGGTAGGTTTATTTTTAACAGCGAGAGACAGAAAAACAACAAATATCCAGAAAAATTTATTTCAAGAAAGTTTTATAAATTGATTTGAATTTTAATGAGTGAAATAAGTAAGTATTTGATCCCTCCTATCAATCGGCAAGATTTCTGGCTCCCAGGTGTCTTCTATACATGAAACAAGCTGAGATTGGGAGCGCTCCCTGTAAGAGAGTGCTCCCAATCTCAGCTTGTTACCTGTATAAAAGACAGGAAGGGCCAGTGTTGGATCATAAAAGACATCTGTCCACGGAAGCAATCAATCAATCAGATTCCAATCTCTCCACCACAGCCAAGACCAAAGAGCTGTCCAAGAATGTCAGGGACAAGATTGTAGGCCTACACAAGGCTGGAATGGGTTGCAAGACCATCGCCAAGTAGCTTGGGTGACAACAGTTGGTGTGATTTATTTGCAAATGGAAGATGCGCATAATAACTGTCAATCTCCCTCGGTCTGGGGCTCCATGCAAGATCTCGCCTCGTGAAGTTTCAATAATACATGAGAAGGGCGAGGAATCGGCCCAGAACTATGTGGGAGAATCTTGTCAATGATCTTGAGGCAGCTGGGACCATAGTCACCAAGAAAACAATTGGAAACACACAACACAGTGAAAGACTGAAATCCTGCAGCGCCCGCAAGGTCCCTCGGCTCAAGAAAGCCCATGTACAGGCCCATCTGAAGTCTGCTAATGAACATCTGGCTGATTCAGAGGAGAACTGGGTGAAAGTGTTGTGGTCGGATGAGACCAAAATCCAGCTCTTTAACATCAACTCAACTCGCCGTGTTCGGAGAAGGAGGAATGCTGCCTATGACCCCAAGAATACCATCCCCCGCCGTCAAACATGGAGGTGGAAACATTATGTTTTGGGGAAGTTTTTCTGCTAAGGGGACAGGACAACTTTACTGCATCAAAGGGACAATGGACGGAGCCATGTGCCATCCAAATCTTGGCTGAGAACCTCCTTCTCTTAGCCAGGGCATTGAAAATGGGTCCTGGATGAGTATTCCAGCATGACAATGGGCAAAACGCATGGCCAAGGCAACAAAGGAGTGGCTCAAGAAGAAGCACATTAAAGAGGAACTGCAGTCTGCTCACATAATTTGTAATAAAAACATCTTTGGCATATATATACCGTATATACTCGAGTATAAGCCGAGATTTTCAGCCTCTTTTTTGAGGCTGAAAGTGCCCCCCTCGGCTTATACTCGAGTCATCGCCGTCTGCCTGCCCGATCAGCATGTCGAGCAGACAGACGACGGCCATTCTCATACTATGGACGAGGATGAGAGGATGTCCGTGATAGGCGGAACACTGACTGCTGGGAAATTGAGTGTTCCGCCTATCATAGAGAGGGAGGCGCGGCTTTTGAACAGAGGAATGGCCGCCGTCTGCCAGGAGGAGAGCGTGGCACACAGAGGCTGCAGATTGGCACAGGTAGGCAGGGATGGACGGACAGCACAGCGACGGACGGGACACGGCGACGGACGGGACACGGCGACGGACGGGACGCGGCGACGGACGGGACGCGGCGACGGACGGGACGCGGCGACGGACACAGGGATGTCTCACCCTCGGCTTATACACGAGTCAATAAGTTTCCCAGTTTTTTTGGGGGTAAATTGGGGGCCTCAGCTTATACTCGGGTCGGCCTATACTCGAGTGTGTATATGTATGTATGTGTGTGTGTGTATATATATATATATATATATATATATATATATATATATATATATATATATATATATATATATATATATAATTCTGTACTTGCCAAATATGCTGCAGAAATCTCCCTCCACTAAGCCATTTTGACTGTG
>NW_027507789.1:18862517-18982929 GCF_037356315.1 Lithobates pipiens
TTCAGCCAGGCAGCAATCTCCTCCATCCTCGCTAATATGAGAACTGTCCGCCACCAGAGCCTCAGCCAGGCAGCAATCTCCTCCATCTTCGCTAATATGAGAACTGTTCGCCATCAGAGCCTTGGCCAGGCAGCAATCTCCTCTATCCTCGCTAATGAGAACTGTCCGCCACCAGAGCCTCGGCCAGGCAGCAATCTCCTCTATCCTCGAACTGTCCGCCATCAGAGTCTCGGCCAGGCAGGACACCCCTCTTCCTAACTAGTATGACAACTGTGCGTTATCAAAGTCTTGGCCAGGCAAGAATCCCCCTAATCACTAATATGAGAACTTCCACCATCGGACCTCCCTTCCTTTCTAATACAAGAATTGTCCTGCATCAGATCTTCAGGCAGGCTAGACAACCCCCTTGCTAACTAATATAGGACAGCTGTCCAAGCCTTGGCCAGGAAGGACACCCACTTCCTAAGTATTGGAGAACTATTTGTCTTCAGAGTCTTAGCCAGGCAGGACACCCCCTTCCTCACTAATACAAGAACTCTCTGTCATTGGAGCCTCTGTGAGGCAGGACACGTCTCCTCCGAACTAATATGACGGCTGTCCACCATTGAAGCCTTGGCCAGGAAGGACACCCACTTCCTAAGAAGTAATAAGAGAACTACCTGTCATCAGAGTCTCAGCCAGGCTGGGCACCCCCTTCCTCACTAATACAAGAGCTGTCCACCATCAGAGCCTCGGCCAAGGAGGACACCCCCTTAACTATTAATAGAAATAATATGAGAATTTCCACCATCGAAGCTTCTGCTAGGCAGGACACCCCCTTCCTTTCAAATACAAAATACTTTATTAATCCCTTTGGGAAATTGTTAATACAAGAATTGTCCTGCCTCAGATTTTCAGCCAGGTTGGACACCCCCTTGCTAACTAATATGACAGCTGATCAGCATTGAAGCCTTGGCCAGGAAGGACACCTACTTCCTAAGTACTAGGAGAACTATTTGTCTTCAGAGTCTTAGCCAGGCAGGACACCCCTTTTTTCACGAATATGAGAACTGGCCGCCATTGGAGCCTCTGTGAGGCAGCTGTCCACCATTGAAGCCTTGGCCTGGAAGGACACCCACTTCCTAAGTAATAGGAGAACTATTTGTCCTCTAGAGTCTTAGCCAGGCAGGACACCCCCTTCCTCTAGATTACAAGAACTGTCTGCCACTGGAGCCTCTGTGAGGCAGGACGCCCCTCCCCCGAAAAAATATGACCGCTGTCCACCATTAAAGCCTTGGCCAGGAAGGACACCCACTTCCTAAGAACTAATGAGAGAACTACCTGTCATCAGAGTCTCAGCCAGGCTGGGCACCCTGTTTCTTACTAAGATGAGAGCTGTTCACCATCAGAGCCTCAGCCAAGGACACCCCCTTCTTCACTATTAATAGAACTGTCTGTCATTAGAACCTCATCCAGGCCGGACACCCCCTTCCCCACTAATACGAGAGATTCTCGCCATCGGAACATCAGCCAGGCCGGACACCCCCTTTCTAACTAATGACAACTGTCTACTATCGGAGCCTCGGCTAGAAAGGACACATCTCCTTCCTCACTAATCCTGACGTATCATGAAGAGTTACTCTTTATTATTTTTATGCAAATATGAAGTTTACAGCTTGTAATATTTTTCTAGTTTTAATCATCTTTTTAATGAATCAGGTGCCTTTCTGACAATGGACAGTAGTGAGTAGTAGCCAAGCATCATGGGAGTTGGAGGAGGACAAAGCAGGGTACGTTGACTGTCTTTGTCTTCCGAGTAGATTGACTGAAGTCCACTTATAGGGTGGATGACTCCTGATTGGACAGCAAGGTGAAATTGCAGCATTACCACTTCACCCAATCACTGTAGGAAGATCCAGTCCCAAGTTTTGGGCTTATAGTTCAGGGAAATCTGGATCCTAACAGTTTGCGGGCCTATACAACTGTTCTAGGCAATTCCTCCGTTTACTTTAACAGATTGTAATGTGTGAAAAATCCTCTATTTTTAAAGGAAATTTTCCATTTGGTGAAGAAAATCACTCTCATTCTAAGGTGAGCGTAATTCGTTATTTTTAGTGGCGGGAAGCTGATAATGACACTTTCCTCAAAGCATCTTTTTATTTTGTTTTCAGTTTTTTTTTTTTTTTTTTCAATTTTTGTCATACCATTCAAAATCCTATGAAGGAAAGGCTAAAGTGCCACAAAAGGGAAGTCCTAAATTTTGCTGATCTTTATGAATACGTAATCATGGTCAACAACTCCTCCAGCAGCCAATCACTATAAATATCTAATCATGGTCCTCAACCCCTCCAGCAACCAATCTATATAAATACCCACTTATGGTCAACAACCCCTCCAGCAGCCAATCAATCTAAATACCTAATCATGGTCCACAACTCCTCCAGAAGTCAATCTATATAAATACCTAATCATGGTCCACAACCCCTCCATATAAATACCTATTCATGGTCCACAGCCCCTCCCGCAGCCAATCAATATAAATGCCTAATCCGGGTCCACATCTCCTCCAGCAGCCAATTTATATAAACACCTAATCATGGACCACAACCATTGCAGCAGCCTATCTATATAAATACCCCATCATATCCCATGACTTTTCCAGCAGCCAACTTTTCAAAATACCCCAGTCATGTCCCAGGGTTCAACAGCATCCTATCCTATATTAATGCCCTTTTATGCCCCAAGAAAAATCGTGTCCTATGACTCCTCAAGCAAACAATCTTTATAAAGGCCAACCCTGTTCTATGACTTCTCTAGCACTCAATCATAAATACCAATCATGTTTTATGATTCGTCCAGCAGCTTATCTTTATAAATACCAATCTCGTCCCATGACCCATCCAGCAGCCAATCTATTATCAATTAATTTAAATACTACATCTTGTCCCATTACTTGTCCCCCCAACCACTCTTCATATCTACCTCATGAATGTTGCTTTTAGCAGCCAATCTTTAGAAAAGACCCATCGTGTCCCATAACTTCTCCAGTATTCAAACCTAAGGCCCTCATGCACATGGAAGCTTTTGTGTGTCTTGCACAAATTGAGAGCATGCGGCAGCCGCAGCATACAACCACCCATAGTAATAGATGTTTGAATGCTAGCTGTATGTGGGTCTACACCATGCTTGCAAAGGTGGGCATATGTGCTGGAACATAGCTGTTGTATGTTCTGTGATTTGAGTTTATGCTAAGTACAGCTAGCATCCAACCATTCGTTACTAGGGGTGGCTATACACTGCATGCCCGCAGTTTACATGAGAAACATAAAAGTGTCCCTGTGCATGAGGCTCAATTAAAATACCCCATCATAGCCCATGATTTTTTTACCAACCAATCTTTATAAATACTGCATCATATCCCATGACTATTCCAACAGCCAATCTTTATAAATACCCTATTCTGTCCCATGACTCTTCCAACAGCCAATTTATATCGATACCCCATTCCGCCCTATGACTCTTCCAACAACAGCCAATCTTTATAAATAACGCATCGTGTGCCACGACTCTTCCAACAGAGTGTCTTTATAAATACCCTATCGTGTCCCATCGCTCTCCCAACAGCCAATCTTTATAAATACCCCATTTTTTCCCATGACTTTTCCAACAGCCAATTTATATAAATACCCCATCGTGTCCCATGACTCTTTCAACAGCCAATCTTTGCAAATACCCCATCGTGTCCCATGACTCTTCCAACAGCCAATCTTTGCAAATACCCCATCGTGTCCCATGACTCTTCCAACAGCCAATTTATATAAATACCCCATCGTGTCCCATGACTCTTCCAACAGCCAATCTTTGCAAATACCCCATTGTGTCCCATGACTCTTCCAACAGCCAATTTATATAAGTACCCCATCGTGTCCCATGACTCTTCCAACAGCCAATTTATATAAGTACCCCATCGTGTCCCATGACTCTTCCAACAGCCAATCTTTGCAAATACCTCATCGTGTCCCATGACTCTTCCAACAGCCAATTTATATAAATATCCCATCGTGTCCCATGACTCTTCCAACAGCCAATCTTTGCAAATATCCCATCGTGTCCCATGACTCTTCCAACAGCCAATTTATATAAATACCCCATCGTGTCCCATGACTCTTCCAACAGCCAATTTATATAAATACCCCATCGTGTCCCATGACTCTTCCAACAGCCAATTTATATAAATACCCCATCGTGTCCCATGACTCTTCCAACAGCCAATTTATATAAATACCCCATCGTGTCCCATGACTCTTCCAACAGCCAATCTTTGCAAATACCCCATCGTGTCCCATGACTCTTCCAACAGCCAATTTATATAAATACCCCATTGTGTCCCATGGCTCTTCCATCAGCTAATCTATATAAATACCCCATCGTGTTCCATGACTCTTCCAGCTGCCAGTTTTATAAATGCCCTGCTCTGCCACATTCCTCCAGCCACCAGTCTTCATAAAGACCCTATAATGTACGATGATCCCCACACATTGACACATGATTCTGTTCTGGAGAAGCAAAATAACTGACATATCCATATTATATTTGACTGCTCAGGAAGGTTGCAGTCATTGCCCATTGGGCTCTTCTTCCTGTAGCCCGGCCTTGCTGGATTTGGAGGTTGTAGTTGACCGCACAGTAACCTGATGGTGTGATTAGCAGCTTCCATCCTTCCAGGACTCAGAAGACGTAACCTAATCTAACTCCTTTATCTGGAGAGTGGTAATGAGGAGCTCACGTGCCAAACGTTTACTAACCAAACCTGACATCTTTTTAAATTATTCTGTCAATAAAAAAAAAATTTGCCCCTATGGTGTGTGTAGTTTCATTTCATGTGTGTTCAGATTCGTTTCCTTATTCCTCCAGTGTTGTACACTTATAGAAAGAGATGAATACAAGACAACCCCCCAACCTCACCCTTCCTGTTTTCCTGTATCCTCTTCTGTAGACTGTCACACTTTAATTACAACATTATACAGTGTGTGTGTGTGTGTGTGTGTGTGTGTATATATATATATATATATATATATATATATATAGTGATATCTCTCCTGAATAATAATATAACTTATGTCTGGAGAGCGGTGTTGTCACTTCTGAATAATGTGGATGATATTTAGGGCCGGTTCACACTGCGACGCGAGGCGACACGGCTCGCCTCGCCTCGCTCCCGCAAGTCGCCCCCATTCAGTACTATGGAACCGTTCTGAGAGGAGCGACTCGAGTCGCTCCGACTCAGAAAAAAGGTTCCTGTACTACTTCGGGGCGACTTCGGGGGCGACTTGCATTGACTTCTATGCAGAAGTCCTCTGCAAGTCGCCTCTGAGGTCCCCGCAAGTCGCGGCGAGGTAAGTCGGAGACGCCTCGCCGCGGCTCGCTGTGTGAACCGGCCCTTTAGAGAGCAATGATGTTGCTCCTGTACAATATAACATATCTGAGGAGAGGCAGTGTCACTCCTATATAATATAAGATATCTGGAGAGCGATGATGTCACTCCTGTATAATATAACTTACAGTATATCACAAAAAGTGAGTACGCCCCTCACATTTTTGTAAATATTTGATTCTATTTTTTCATGTGACAACACTGAAGAAATGACACTGATGCTACAAAGTAGTGAGTGTACAGCTTGTATAACAGTGTACATTTGCTGTCCCCTCAAAATAACTCAACGCACAGCCATTAATGTCTAAACTGCTGGCAACAAAAGTGAGTACACTCTTAAAGTGGTTGTAAACCCTTACAAACCACTTTGACCTACAGGTAAGCCTAGATTAAGGCTTACCTGTAGGTCCAAGAAATATCTCCTAAACCTACACGGTTTAGGAGATATTTAGTAAAAGACGGTGACAGCTGTCTACGGCGCATGCGCCGTAGACAGCGGCACGCAGGCGCGCTATCGCCGTTAGCAGCATGCCGCTGCTAACGGCGATATGCCGTTAGTGGCGGCTCCCGTGCGCATGCGCGGGAGTGACGTTATCGCTGCTCCGGCGCTGTGAGTGGCCGGAGCAGCGATACCCAGAAGAAGATGGATGCTCCAGACTACAGGGGACAGCGGAGACATCGCTGGCTCCTGTGTCAGGTAAGTGACACATAATGGGCTACTATGCAATGCATAGTAGTCCATTATGCTTTACCTTTGCAGGGAGACAAAGAGGAAGTAAACCTATCAGGGCTTACTTCCTCTTTAAGTGAAAATGTCCAAATTGGGCCCAAAGTGTTAATATTTTGTGTGGCCACCATTATTTTCAAGCACTGCCTTAACCCTCTTGGGCATGGAGGTCACCAGAGCTTCACAGGTTGTCACTGAAGTCCTCTTCCCCTCCTCCATGATGACATCACAGAGCTGGTGGATGTTGGAGACCTTGTGCTCCTCCACCTTCCGTTTGAGGATTTCCCACAGATGTTCAATTGGGTTTATGTCTGAAGACATGCTTGGCCAGTCCATCACCTTTACCCTCAGCTTCTTTAGCAAGGCAGTGGTCACCTTGAAGATGTGTTTGGGTCATTACCATGTTGGAATACTGCCCTGCGGCCCAGTCTCTGAAGGGAGGGGATCATGCTCTGCTTCAGTATGTCACAGTACATGTTGGCATTCATGGTTCCCTCAATGATCTGTAGCCCCCCAGTGCCAGCAGCACTCATGCAGCCCCAGACCATGACACCCCCACCACCATGCTTGACTGTAGGAAAGACACACTTGTCTTTGTATTCCTCACCTGGTTGCCGCCACACACGCTTGTCACCATCTGAACCAAATAAGTTTATCTTAATCTCATCAGACCACAGGACATGATTCCAGTAATCCATGGCCTTAAATTAAATCTGATGGTCAAACACGATCCATACCCCCACACTTGAGGCCCCACCACTGCGCCTAGGACACTTAAATATGAATGCTACCAAGTAAAAGTTAACTAATAAAAATAAAGCTGCCACTTTAAATCAACGAAATATAAAAAAGTGTTTACCATATAAATAAATAAAAGTAAATAGTGGTACTAATAACTCTAATCAAAAACACCCAGTGTTACGTGTTAACAGACTAAAGATACATAAGTATAAATAAATGTGATCATCATCTGTGACTAAATAGTCCAGATATAAGACATGATGTTTAAAACCGTCTTCGACAAAACGTGATCTTGAGTTCTTCCACCACACCACGTGCAACTCGGTGACTCCACTCCCCTCCGGATGTGCAACCCTCACAGGGTTAAACATTCACCGATATCCAATCGTGAACCGGATGTCATTAGACTCTCCACATATAATAAATCAAAGTGCTCCAATAGTGCAGTAACGTTATGGTGAATTTTATTAAATTTTAAATTTAAAACCTGCACTCGCATGAAAGCAGATATACAACAGCATAAAAGTATCCACGTGCAGCAGCATGTACTGGCGTGGTATGGTCACAGTGGACCCAGCGTGTGTGTGATCTGTGTCTCGCCCCCACACAAGATTGCAAGCCCTCGGAACGGCACTTCCAGTATTACAGCAAGCGTCACAAATTGTCGCCGCAGAGCCACGTCCCGACGCGTTTCGTCGTCACAACTTACTGTACATATTGGCTGTACGGCATGACAACCTCCCCTTTTATAGTATTTCATCTAATGATGATAAGCATCCTGTAGCCCATGCGCCGCCTTCGTGTCCCCGCAACCATATTGCAGCCAGCACTTCCTCTGCTTACAATTAATTTGCGGTATATCATAATAATCAAAATAAGCATATTAATACTAAAAAGACATGACATCACACGTAAGCGACTCTGCAACTACTCATGACCGATTAAACAAAGAAAAATGCAAACTATATGATCAATATAGAGGCACGTTAGTAACTAATTAACATAAATACATTAAATTAAAACCTATATATATATATATATGTGTGTGTGTGTGTATGTATATGTGTATATATATATATATATATATATATATATATATATATATATATATGCACCATTTATTTAAATCTTAACGTAAAGCTGTGAGATAATCACTCAATAACTTTTACAATATATTCCTTATATTTTTTTCTTTTTTGTCTAAGACTGTTTGAAACCTCATGTCTTGTATATGGCCTATTTAGTCACAGATCACATTTATACTTCTGTATCTTTAGTCTGTTAACATTGTGTTGTGTTTTTGATTAGTTATTAGTGCCACTATTTACTTTTATTTTTTTTATATGGGAAATGCTTTTTAAATCCATGTCCTTAGTCTGCTTGTCTTCAGCAAACTGCAGGCTTTATTGTGCATCATCTTTAGAAGAGGCTTCCTTCTGGGATGGCAGCCATGCAGACCAACTTGATGCAGTGTGCGGCGTATGGTCTGAGCACTGACAGGCTGACCCCATCCCTTCAACCTCTGCAGCAGTGCTGGCAGCACTCATACGTCTATTTCCCAAAGACTTCCTCTGGATATGATGCTGAGCACGTGACCTCAACTTCTTTGGTGGACCATGGTGAGGTCTGTTCTGAGTGGAACCTGTCCTGTTATACTGCTGTATGGTCTTGGCCACCGTGCTCCAGCTCAATTTCAAGGTCTCTGCAATCTTCTTGTAGCCTAGGCCATCTTTATGTAGAGCAACAAATCTTTTTTTTCAGATCTTCAGAGAGTTCATTGCCATGAGGTTCCATGTTGAACTTCTAGTGACCAGTATGAGAGAGTGAGAGCGATGACGCCAAATTTAACACACCTGCTCCCCATTCACACCTGAGACCTTGTAACACTAATGAGTCACATGACACCGGGGAGGGAAAATGGCTAATTGGGCTCAATTTGGACATTTTGACTTAGGGGTGTACTCACTTTTGTTGCCAGTAGTTTAGAAATCAAAGGGTAAATTCACCTTTACAGAAAAATCTGTAAGGTGAACTTGCACAGAACCCCCTCCTTAACCAGCCGTCCCCCCTTAGTGCCACTAGCCCTGCTGTGGCCGCCTCACTGGACCGGGGCTTAGAAATCCCCTTGGCTTAATCTCTAAAACGTCTCCCATCAGGAGGTACGTTTTGGAGCATTCTAATTGGTCGGCACATCACATGAGAGGCGCCGACCAATCAGATCCCACGTAGCCCGTCCTGTCAGCGGGGAAGAAGTAGAATGCTGAGGGGATTTCTAACCCCCGATCCGGTGAGACTGCGACAGCAGGGCTCAGAACAGGAGATTGACACATTGCAGGTCAGCGGGACGGAGGGGGGGGGGGGGGGGTGTGAGGGGGGTTCTTATGTGTAAGTTCATCTTGCAGATTTTTCTGGAAAGGTGAACTTACACTTTAATGGCTGTGTGTTGAGTTATTTTGAGGGGGACGGCAAATGTACACTGTTATACATGCTGTACACTCACTACTTTACATTTTAGCAAAGTGTCATTTCTTCAGTGTTGTCACATTAAAAGATATACAGTGGAACCTTGGATTGCGAGTAATGCGGTTTACGAGCGTTATCTTGCAAGATGAGCAGGATTCAGGCCTCTGGAGTGTGCAGTACCGCATTTGGCCAGTAGTGTGGGGGGCGTCGGAGCCGCTCGGAAATGCTCAGAGACACTTGGAAACACTCCGTTCCCGAGTGTCCCTTAGTATCTCCAGCGCCACTGCTCCTCTGGCCACATGTGGTACTGCAGAGACAAGCAGTGGCTGTGGAACGGTTATCTGAGTTTCCATTATTTCCTATGGGGAAACTCGCTTTGATATATGAGTGATTTGGATTACAATCATTCTTCTGGAACAAATTATGCTCGTAATCCAAGGTACTACTGTACTAAGTGATTTACAAAAATGTGAGGAGTGTACCCACCTTTGTGAGATACTGTATATCTGGAGAGCAGTGATATAGGTTATATTATACAGGAGTGATATCACCACTCTCCAGAGATAAGTTATATTATACAGGAGTGATATCTGGAGAGCGGTGATGTCACTCCTGTACAATATAGCTTATATCTGGAGCGCAGTGATGTCACTCCTGTATAATATAACATATCTGGAGAGCTGTGATGTCACTCCTGTATAATATAACATATCTGGAGAGCTGTGATGTCACTCCTGTATAGTATAACTTATATCTGGAGAGCGGTGATGTCACTCCTGTATAATATAGCTTATATCTGGAGCGTGGTGATGTCACTCCTGTATAATATAACTTATATCTGGAGAGCTGTGATGTCACTCCTGTATAGTATAACTTATATCTGGAGAGCGGTGATGTCACTCCTGTATAATATAGCTTATATCTGGAGCGCGGTGATGTCACTCCTGTATAATATAACATATCTGGAGAGCTGTGATGTCACTCCTGTATAATATAGCTTATATCTGGAGAGCTGTGATGTCACTCCCGTATAATATAGCTTATATCTGGAGAGCTGTGATGTCACTCCTGTATAATATAACATATCTGGAGAGCTGTGATGTCACTCCTGTATAATATAACTTGTATCTGGAGAGCTGTGATGTCACTCCTGTATAATATAACATATCTGGAGAGCTGTGATGTCACTCCTGTATAATATAACTTATATCTGGAGAGCTGTGATGTCACTTCTGTATAATATAACTTATATTTGGAGAGCGGTGATGTCACTCTTGTATATTATAACTTATATCTGGAGAGCTGTGATGTCACTCCTGTATAATATAACTTATATTTGGAGAGTGGTGATGTCACTCTTGTATAATATAGCTTATATCTGGAGAGTGGTGATGTCACTCCTGTATCGTGTTTATCTTGGAAGGATTTGACGCAGAGGATGAAGAAGATACTCTGTATTTTTAGTAAATTTGCTTTGTATGTTGTATTGCGAGTACCAAAGAGGTATTGCATGATGACTCCTGTGTGCGGTCAGTCTGTGCCGGCATCTCCTGTGATTGTATGTAAAGGAAACGTGTGAATCTCATCTCTGAATTGTACTGAACAGGAAATATCAGAGGCAGGCTGAGACACAGCCTCTCCGACAGGCGCGCCTTCCGTGCTCACTGAAGTGCTGCCTCTCTCTTTACAGAGGTTTTGGCACTGACTGCTGTGCTAACCTCCCAGCTCCTGCTGCACCTTACACTGACCCCGGACACTGTTCTCCATTACACTTACCAGTTGCCACTGGATACCCTTGTCCCTGTCCCTTGTTGGTGACACTTCCCTACCCAGTGTCCCCGTCTGCTCGGTAGGCAGCGGCTGGCTCTTAGCTGTACAGGGGGCATCTAGCAGATCCTCTGTGTTTCTGTACTCTTCGGGGATGAGGATGACGGTGGATGTGTCCACTCATCACACAGTGCTTTGAGGATTGCCAGGTAAGACGTTTTACTCCTGCCGGATATAAGATATTTCTGTTAGTATCGAGTATGAGATCTCTGTGTTAGTATCGGATATGAGATCTCTCTTTTAGTATCGGGTATGAGATCCCTCTGTTATTATCGGGTATGAGATCCCTCTGTTAGTATCGGGTATGAGATCCCTCTGTTAGTATCGGGTATGAGATCCCTCTGTTAGTATCGGGTATGAGATCCCTCTGTTAGTATCGGGTATGAGATCCCTCTGTTAGTATCTAGTATGAGATCCCTCTGTTAGTATCTAGTATGAGATCCCTCTGTTAGTATCTAATATGAGATCCCTCTGTTACTAACAGAGGGATCTCATATTAGATACTAACAGAGGGATCTCATATTAGATACTAACAGAGGGATCTCATATTAGATACTAACAGAGGGATCTCATACCCGATACTAACAGAGGGATCTCATACCCGATACTAACAGAATGTTAGTATCGGGTATGAGATCCCTCTGTTAGTATTGGGTATAAGATCCCTCTGTTAGTATCCAATATGAGATCCTTCTTAGTATCAGGTATGAGATCCCTTTGTCAGTATTGGATAGGCGACCCCTCTGTTAGTATCAGGTATGAGATCCCTCTGCTAATATCCGATATGCGATCCCTCTGTTAGTATCGGGTATGAGATCCCTCTGTTAGTATCCAATATGAGATCCCTCTTAGTATCGGGTATGAAATCCCTTTGTCAGTATTGGATAGGCGACCTCTCTGTTAGTATCGGGTATGAGATCCCTCTGTTAGCATGAGATCCCTCAGCTAATATCCGATATGAGATCCCTCTGTTAGTATCAGGTATGAGATCCCTCTGTTAGTATCAGGTATGAGATCCCTCTGTTAGTATCAGGTATGAGATCCCTCTGTTAGTATCAGGTATGAGATCCCTCTGTTAGTATCAGGTATGAGATCCCTCTGTTAGTATCAGGTATGAGATCCCTCTGTTAGTATCAGGTATGAGATCCCTCTGTTAGTATCCAATATGAGATCCCTCTGTTAGTATCCAATATGAGATCCCTCTGTTAGTATCCAATATGAGATCCCTCTGTTAGTATCCAATATGAGATCCCTCTGTTAGTATCGGGTAGGAGATCCCTCTGTTAGTATCGGGTAGGAGATCCCTCTGTTAGTATCGGGTAGGAGATCCCTCTGTTAGTATCGGGTAGGAGATCCCTCTGTTAGTATCAGGTATGAGATCCCTCTGTTAGTATCAGGTATGAGATCACTCTGTTAGTATCCAATATGAGATCCCTCTGTTAGTATTCAATATGAGATCCCTCTGTTAGTATCCAATATGAGATCCCTCTGTTAGTATCCAATATGAGATCCCTCTGTTAGTATCCAATATGAGATCCCTCTGTTAGTATCGGGTAGGAGATCCCTCTGTTATTATCGGGTATGAGACCCCTCTGTTAGTATCAGGTATGAGATCCCTCTGCTAATATCCGATATGCGATCCCTCTGTTAGTATCGGGTATGAGATCCCTCTGTTAGTATCCAATATGAGATCCCTCTTAGTATCGGGTATGAAATCCCTTTGTCAGTATTGGATAGGCGACCTCTCTGTTAGTATCGGGTATGAGATCCCTCTGTTAGCATGAGATCCCTCAGCTAATATCCGATATGAGATCCCTCTGTTAGTATCAGGTATGAGATCCCTCTGTTAGTATCAGGTATGAGATCCCTCTGTTAGTATCAGGTATGAGATCCCTCTGTTAGTATCAGGTATGAGATCCCTCTGTTAGTATCAGGTATGAGATCCCTCTGTTAGTATCCAATATGAGATCCCTCTGTTAGTATCCAATATGAGATCCCTCTGTTAGTATCCAATATGAGATCCCTCTGTTGGTATCGGGTAGGAGATCCCTCTGTTAGTATCGGGTAGGAGATCCCTCTGTTAGTATCGGTATCGGGTAGGAGATCCCTCTGTTAGTATCGGGTAGGAGATCCCTCTGTTAGTATCAGGTATGAGATCCCTCTGTTAGTATCAGGTATGAGATCACTCTGTTAGTATCCAATATGAGATCCCTCTGTTAGTATCCAATATGAGATCCCTCTGTTAGTATCCAATATGAGATCCCTCTGTTAGTATCCAATATGAGATCCCTCTGTTAGTATCCAATATGAGATCCCTCTGTTAGTATCGGGTAGGAGATCCCTCTGTTATTATCGGGTATGAGACCCCTCTGTTAGTATCAGGTATGAGATCCCTCTGCTAATATCCGATATGCGATCCCTCTGTTAGTATCGGGTATGAGATCCCTCTGTTAGTATCCAATATGAGATCCCTCTTAGTATCGGGTATGAAATCCCTTTGTCAGTATTGGATAGGCGACCTCTCTGTTAGTATCGGGTATGAGATCCCTCTGTTAGCATGAGATCCCTCAGCTAATATCCGATATGAGATCCCTCTGTTAGTATCAGGTATGAGATCCCTCTGTTAGTATCAGGTATGAGATCCCTCTGTTAGTATCAGGTATGAGATCCCTCTGTTAGTATCAGGTATGAGATCCCTCTGTTAGTATCAGGTATGAGATCCCTCTGTTAGTATCAGGTATGAGATCCCTCTGTTAGTATCCAATATGAGATCCCTCTGTTAGTATCCAATATGAGATCCCTCTGTTAGTATCGGGTAGGAGATCCCTCTGTTAGTATCGGGTAGGAGATCCCTCTGTTAGTATCGGGTAGGAGATCCCTCTGTTAGTATCGGGTAGGAGATCCCTCTGTTAGTATCGGGTATGAGATCCCTCTGTTAGTATCAGGTATGAGATCCCTCTGTTAGTATCAGGTATGAGATCACTCTGTTAGTATCCAATATGAGATCCCTCTGTTAGTATCCAATATGAGATCCCTCTGTTAGTATCCAATATGAGATCCCTCTGTTAGTATCGGGTAGGAGATCCCTCTGTTAGTATCGGGTAGGAGATCTCTCTGTTAGTATCGGGTAGGAGATCCCTCTATTAGTATCGGGTAGGAGATCCCTCTGTTAGTATCGGGTATGAGATCCTTCTGTAAGTATCGGGTATGAGATCCCTCTGTTAGTATCCAATATGAGATCCCTCTGTTAGTATCGGGTATGAGATCCCTCTGTTAGTATCGGGTATGAGATCCCTCTGTTAGTATCGGGTATGAGATCCCTCTGTTAGTATCGGGTATGAGATCCCTCTGTTAGTATCGGGTATGAGATCCCTCTGTTAGTATCGGGTATGAGATCCCTCTGTTAGTATCGGGTATGAGATCCCTCTGTTAGTATCGGGTATGAGATCCCTCTGTTAGTGTCAGGTATGAGATCCCTCTGTTAGTGTCAGGTATGGGATCCCTCTGTTAGTGTCAGGTATGAGATCCCTCTGTTAGTGTCAGGTATGGCATCCCTCTGTTAAGCAAAGAAAATTCATAGCTCAACTCACTGACCAGCCTGCAAACAACCAAATTGTCCAATCTGAGATCCCTCATTTAGCATCAGGCGTGAGATCCCTCTGTTAAGGAAATGTCCCAGCTCAACTCACCAAACAGCCTGCAAACAACCAAATTGGCCTGTCTAACAGTTTTCTCTGAAAACGGGTTTAGTTTGCAAATATATGCATAAGGTGCAGAGCCTCTCCAGGGCACCCTGTATTATCTGCAGTCCTACCTCTATAAATTTTTGAGAGCGTCCATAGTGGAAGCACATGCCTTATAATGGATAGATAGAGGGCAGGTGAGCCTGGCGGGACCCCACCCCTCCTTGGCTGCCATTGTGCTGAGTGTCCAGTGTGCCCCTGTGCCTTTAAGGAGAGCTGGGCTCACCTGTCCTCTATCCATTCTTATGCATATGCTTCCACCATGAAGGCTCTCAATTATTTATAAAGTTAGGACTGCAGATAATACACGGGGTGCCGTGACGCAGCCTCTGCAGCTTAGGCATGTGTTTGCAAATGTGTGCAAACGAAACCCCTGTTTTTAACGCATACTGTTAGACAAGACAATTTAGTTGTTTGCAGGCTGGTCGGTGAGTTGTGCTGGGAATTTTATTTGCTTTTGTTTGCTCTGTTGGAATCGGGTATGAGATCCCTCTGTTGGAATCGGGTATGAGATCCCTCTGTTGGTATCGGTTATGAGATCCCTCTGTTGGTATCAGTTATGAGATCCCTCTGTTGGTATCGGTTATGAGATCCCTCTGTTGATATCGGTTATGAGATCCCTCTGTTGGTATCAGATATGAGATCCCTCTGTTGGTATCAGATATGAGATCCCTCTGTTGGTATCAGGTATGAGATCTTTTGATTAGTATCGGGTATGAGATTCCTCTGTTGGTATCAGTTATGAGATCCCTCTGTTGGTATCAGTTATGAGATCCCTCTGTTGGTATCAGTTATGAGATCCCTCTGTTGGTATCAGTTATGAGATCCCTCTGTTGGTATCAGTTATGAGATCCCTCTGTTGGTATCAGTTATGAGATCCCTCTGTTGGTATCAGTTATGAGATCCCTCTGTTGGTATCAGTTATGAGATCCCTCTGTTGGTATCAGTTATGAGATCCCTCTGTTGGTATCAGTTATGAGATCCCTCTGTTGGTATCAGTTATGAGATCCCTCTGTTGGTATCAGTTATGAGATCCCTCTGTTGGTATCAGTTATGAGATCCCTCTGTTGGTATCGGTTATGAGATCCCTCTGTTGATATCAGTTATGAGATCTTTTGGTTAGTATCAGGTATGAGATCCCTCTGTTGGCATCAGGTATGAGATCCCTCTGTTGGCATCAGGTATGAGATCCCTCTGTTGGCATCAGGTATGAGATCCCTCTGTTGGCATCAGGTATGAGATCCCTCTGTTGGCATCAGGTATGAGATCCCTCTGTTGGTATCGGTTATGAGATCCCTCTGTTGGTATCGGTTATGAGATCCCTCTGTTGGTATCGGTTATGAGATCCCTCTGTTGGTATCGGTTATGAGATCCCTCTGTTGATATCAGTTATGAGATCTTTTGGTTAGTATCAGGTATGAGATCCCTCTGTTGGCATCAGGTATGAGATCCCTCTGTTGGCATCAGGTATGAGATCCCTCTGTTGGCATCAGGTATGAGATCCCTCTGTTGGCATCAGGTATGAGATCCCTCTGTTGGCATCAGGTATGAGATCCCTCTGTTGGCATCAGGTATGAGATCCCTCTGTTGGTATCGGTTATGAGATCCCTCTGTTGGTATCGGTTATGAGATCCCTCTGTTGGTATCGGTTATGAGATCCCTCTGTTGATATCGGTTATGAGATCCCTCTGTTGATATCGGTTATGAGATCCCTCTGTTGATATCGGTTATGAGATCCCTCTGTTGATATCAGTTATGAGATCTTTTGAGTAGTATCAGGTATGAGATGCCTCTGTTGGTATCGGATATGAGATCTTTTGGTTAGTATCAGGTATGAGATCCTTTGGTTAGTATCAGGTATGAGATCCCTCTGTTGGCATTAGGTATGAGATCTTTTGATTAGTATCAGGTATGAGATCCTTTGGTTAGGATCAGGTATGAGATCCCTCTGTTGGGATCAGGTATGAGATCCCTCTGTTGGTATCAGATATGAGATCCTTTGGTTAGTATCAGGTATGAGATCAGGTATGAGATCCCTCTGTTGGGATCAGGTATGAGATCCCTCTGTTGGGATCAGGTATGAGATCCTTCTGTTGGCATCAGGTATGAGATCCCTCTGTTGGCATCAGGTATGAGATCCCTCTGTTGGGATCAGGTATGAGATCCCTCTGTTGGGATCAGGTATGAGATCCCTCTCGGGCTTCCTATGGGTGTATGAAGCTGCCGTCAGAGAACGGGTGACATTGTGTGGTGACATTGAGCCTGTCTCCGTTTTTGTCTACTTCCTATTCCATGTTATCTGATGAACCTCTCTGTGACTCTGCTGGTTTGATGTCCGTGGTTTCAGGATGTGACAGGCCGGCGGTGATTTGTCACCTAGTTTCGGTTATCTATATGAAGCAGCTGTGTGGGGTCCCGGTGACATACAGGAACCCCCCCCCCCCTTCCTGGTCTCCGCACTTGTTGTGTCTCTACAGATACATAATACAGGAAGAATTGCCCCGACAGGCCAAGAACAGGATGAGAGGTGTGGGGGGGATGGGGGAGAGTATTGGGGATCCGGACTCCCGGAGGCCCGGCCGTTTCCTCTTTTGTCATCTCTGACACGCCGCCATAGATCGTCTGCTTTTTGGCTCAGCTTGACGTTCGTAGGCTGGAATTCTGGGAAGTTGAGGCTGATTGTTCCTCTTAGAAAATGTTGTTTTTAATATTTAGTTGGAGCTGATTTTAGGAAAACGGGATGCACTGGCAATGATACCCAATCAGATTATTTTTCATGTTCTGTAATTGACGGCAACGTCTTATGGCGGGGTCTGCACTGTACACAGCGGGTTACCCCTACTCAGCACTCGCCTAGAACAGGATGCGCGCTGCTTTCTGGATTTCCTGTGTGTGCTTACAGGAAACAATGTGGTGAGCCCCTCTTCCACGTATGACTTTGCTGCACCTTAGACTTCAGCCCTATGCTATGTATTGGGGTGCCGCCACACTCCAGTCTGCACCCCTGTCCTGGAACCTGAGTATTGAGGTGCTCCGACTCCAGTCCGCACCTTTTTATCCTGAGGCTTGTGTATCGGGGTGCCCTGACTCCAGTCCACACCCCTATCCTGAGACCTGTGTGTTGGGGTGACCCAAATCCACTCTGCGCCTCTTTTTCTCTGAGGCCTGTGTTTCAGGGTGCCCCACACTCCAGTCTACACCCCTGTCCTTAGGCCTGGGTATTAGGATGACCCCACTCTAGTCTGAACCCTATTTTCTGAGGCCTATATTCAGGGTGCCCCCATTCTCTAATATGCACCCCTGTCCTGAGGTGTTTGTATACTGAGGTGCCTCAACACCAGTCTTCACCCTTTTTCCTGAGGCAGGTGCTTTAGGGGGTGCCCCACACTACAGTCTGCACCCCTGTCCTTAGGCCTGTGTATTAGGGTGACCCCACTCTAGTCTGAACCCTATTTTCTGAGGCCTATATTCAGGGTGCCCCATTCTCTAATCTGCACCCCTTTCCTGAGGTCTTTGTATACTGCGGTGCCTCAACACCAGTCTTCACCCTTTTTTCTGAGGGCAGGTGCTTTAAGGGGTGCCCCACACGCCAGTCTGCACCCCTGTCCTGTGGCCTCTGTATTGGGATGCACCCACTCCAACATGTGCACCTTTTATTTTTTATTTTTTTTAAGCCTTTGTTTCAAGGTGCCCCACACTCCAATCTGCACCCCTGTCCTGAGGTCTATGTATTGGTGTGCCCCCCACTCCAATCTGCACTGCTTTTTCTAAAGCCTGTGTTTCAGGGTCCCCTCGCATTTATATCTGCACTCCTGTTCTGAGGCCTGTGTATTGGGGTGCCCCTATACTCCAGTCTGCACATATGTTCTTGAGACCTTTGTATGCATCCCCCCCCCCCCACCAAACCCAACCTGCACTGCTTTTTCTGTGACCTAAGTTTTAGGGTGGCCCCATGGTCCAGTCTGCACCCATGTCCTGCATTTTGTGTATTGAGTTGCCTCAACACCGGTCTGGACCCTTTTTTCTGAGGCTTTTTTTAGGGTGTCTCATACTCCTCACTCCCTATTGGGGTGCTTTATTACAATCTGCACCCCTTTTTCTGAGACCTATGTTTCAGGGTGGCCCCATGGTCCATTCTACACCCTTGTAATGCATTTTGTCTGCCCCCTTTTTTCTGAGGCTTTTTTTAGGGTGTCTCATACTCCTCATTCCCTCCCTATTGGGGTGCTTTATTACAGTCTGCACCCCTTTTTCTGATGCCTGTGTTTCAGGGTCCACCCACATTTATATCTCCACTCCTTTTCTGAGGCCTGTGTATTGGGGTGCCCCCAATGCATTCTACACCCCCTTTTTTTTAATGAGGCCTGTTTTTCAGGGTGCCCCACACTCCAGCTATCACCTCTTCCTTGAGGCCCGTGTACTGGGGTGCCCCCACATACCAGTCTATATCCATTTCCTTGCAGCATGTTGTATGTCTGGTCTGTGTAAAGTGGTAGTTGGCTGGTATTTCTTATCTGTCCGTATGCAGCTGGTTTGGCTCTGAGTTGTGGGTGTCTCCTCCATGTATGAGTCAGCGGGGTGCCAGCGATAATTACAGCCTGGCTTCAGATTCCTATTGTCATAACACACACTAATTCACACATGTATATCTCATCTGCTGTACCTTTTGGAAGTTATACCTGCTGAGGTCAAGTAGGTGATCCCTCGCTGTTGTCAGGTAAAGTGGTCCCTGTCTTGTGTCGGGTAGGTAAGTGATCCCTTGCTGGTGTCTAGTACATATTTCCTTGCTGGTGTCTCGTAAACTGTCCCTTGTTGGTGTCAGGTAAGTGATCCCTCGCTGGTGTCTGGTACGTATTCCCCACTGGTGTCTTGTGAGAGGTTCTTTGCTGGTGTCAGGTAAGTGATCCCTCACTGGTGTCTGGCAAATGGTTCTTTGCTGGTGTCAGGTAAGTGATCCCTCGCTGGTGTCTTGTGAGAGGTTCTTTGCTGGTGTCAGGTAAGTGATCCCTCACTGGTGTCCGGCAAATGGTTCTTTGCTGGTGTCTGGTAAGTGATCACCTCGCAGGCGTTGGGTAATTGACTCCTTCCCACACTGGGGTCTGGTAAGTGATCCTTCAGGTATGTGACCCCCTTCCCACACTGGTGTTGGTTAACTTAATCTTCGCTTGTTTCTGGTAAGTGATCCCATGGTAGTGTCTGGTAAGGGATCCGCCATTAGTGTGGCCCATCACTGATGCCCGACACGTGATCCCTCACTGGCAACTTGTAAGTGATCCCTTGTACGGCTACACTATATTACCAAAAGTAATGGGACGCCTACCTTTGCACGCACGTGAACTTTTATGGCGTCTTAGTCCATAGGGTTCAATATTGAGTTGGCCCCGCCCTTTGCAGCTATAACAGCTTCAACTCTTCTGGGAAGGCCGTCCACAAGGTTTAGGAGTGTGTGTATGGGAATGTTTGACCATTCTTCCAGAAGCACATTGGTGAGGTCAGGCACTGATGTGGATAAGAAGTCCTGGCTCGTAGTCTCCGCTCTAATTCCTCCCAAAGGTGTTCTATCGGGTTGAGTTCAGGACTCTGTGCAGGTCAGTCAAGTTCCTCCACCCCAAATTCGCTCATCCATGTCTTTATGGACCTTGCTTTGTGCACTGGTCCAAATCATTTGGTGGAGGGGGGATTATTGTGTGGGGGTTGTGGGTAAGCGGTTGGGCTTGGCCCCTTAGTTCCAGTGAAGGGAATTCTTCAGCCCCATACACACTATCAGATTTTCTGCTGATTTTTTTTTCCTTCAGAGTTACCAATATGAGGTCAAACGTTAGGAGTTTAAATTTGTATGCAATCAGGCCGGCACTTGCACTACAAGGTTTTGGTAAATCTGAAGACAAAAATCAGCAGAATATCTGATAGTGTGTATGGGGCTTAAAAGCGTCAGCATACCAAGACATTTCGGACAATTTCATGCTCTCAACTTTGTGGGAACAGTTTGGAGATGGCCCCTTCCTGTTTCAACATGACTGCCCACCAGTGCACAAAGCAAGGTTCATAAAGACATGGATGAGCGAGTTTGGGGTGGAGGAACTTGACTGGCCTGCACAGCGTCCTGACCTCAACCCGATAGAACACCTTTAGGATGAATTAGAGTGGAGACTGCGAGCCAGGCCTTCTCATTCAACATCAGTGCCTGACCTCACAAATGCGCTTCTGGAAGAATCGCCAAACATCCCCATAGACACACTCCTAAACCTTGTGGACGGCCTTCCCAGAAGAGTTGAAGCTGTTATAGCTGCAAAGGGTTGGCCAACTCAATATTGTGCATGTAAAGGCAGGTGTCTCAATACTTTTGGTGATATGGTGTACATGGTTCATTTTTACAAGGTTGCAGCAGTAGAGCCATAGCTCCCAACTGTCCCTGATTTCGAGGGACTGTCCCTGATTTGGCGCAATGTCCCTCTGTCCCTCATTCCTCATCAGTTTTCCAGCATTGGTCTGATTTTATATAGAAGTATATAAAATGCACTTTTTATCTATCAAACCTTTCATCTGATTTCTAAATTGCTGGATTTGTAATTTCCGAAAGCCAATATAAAGGAATTGTAGTGGAAAAAAAAGCACTTGTGGGTGTAACCCAGATGTGCGTACTCAGGTTCCGGGGGTTATACCGAGGTGATGCCCGCACCTGCAGGCATCATCCTGGTACCGTTTTTCAGAGCGGGCAATTGGCTTTACAGCCATAACAAATGATGCGGCTAAAAGCCGCTTGGCTGTTATGCCGGTGGAGCGGGAGGGGACGTTCCCACCCCTCCAGCCGCCTCCCGTCGCTCTTACCGGTGCTCCCGTTCAATCGGGAGCACCGATCGCACATCCGATTCCTCCTGCGGCTGGGCAGGGACTGGAATGAAGCCATAAGCGGCTTCATTCCAGTCTCCTAATGATAAACACGGAAGCGACGTCACTTCCTGTTTACTCGGCTGCCAATGGCGCCAGATTTAAAAAAAAATACACTATTCAGAATCGATCTGAATACATTGAAGTGTAAAGGAGGGGTGGGGGGTCTTTTAGTCCCCCGATCCCTCCATAAAGAGTACCTGTCACCACCTATTACTGTCACAAGGGATGTTTACATTCCTTGTGACAGCAATAAAAGTGATCAAAATTTTTCATTTTTTTTTTTTAAAACAATTTATTAATGTAAAAATAAAAAAAATTTTTTTAAAGCGCCCGCCATCCCCGCGAGCTCGCGAAGCAAAGAAAACACATACGGAAGTCGCGCCCGTGTATGTAAACGGTGTTCAAATCACACATGTGAGGTATCGCCGCGATCGTCAGAGCGAGAGCAATAATTCTAGCACTAGACCGCCTCTGTAACTCTAACCTGGTAACCGGATTTTTTTTTAAAACGTTGCCTATTGAGATTTTTAGGTACTGTACTTTGTCGTCATTCTACGAGTGCGTGCAATTATAAAGTGTGACATGTTTGGTATCTATTTACTCGGCGTAACATCATCTTTCACATTATGCAAAAAAATTAGGCTAATTTTACTGTTTCGTTTTTTTTTAAATTCATGAAAGTGTCCATTTTCCCAAAAAGTTGCGTCTAATGGCGCATACACACAAGCGAATTGTCCAGTGGACTTAGTCCGGCAAACAATCCGGCGGATAGTCCGGCGGACTTTCTACCGAACGGACTTGGCCACACACGGACACACAGAAAGTCCGGCATTTGCTAGCGCGATGACGTACAGCACGTACGACGGGACTAGAAAAAGGAAGTTCAATAGCCAGTAGCTTCCTTTTTCGTACTTGCTTCTGAGCATGCGTCATTCTTAGTCCGCCGTACTAGCACACTGACGAACGTATTGTCCGCTGAAACCCAAGTCCGACGGAAAGATTGGAGTGCAAAAATACTTTCTTAGTCCGCCGGACTTCACGCTGGAAAAGTCCGCTGAAGCCCACACACGATCGAATTGTCCGGTAAAATGGGTTTCATCGGAATAAGTACGCCAGACAATTCGATCGTGTGTACGCGGCATAAAACACCGCTGCGCAAATACCGTGTGACATAAAATATTGCAACAATCGCCATTTTATTCTCTAGAGCAGGGATATGCAATTAGCGGACCTCCAGATGTTGCAGAACTACATGAGGCATAGCAAGACTCTGACAGCCACAAGCATGACACTCAGAGGCAGAGGCATGATGGGACTTGTAGTTCTGCAATACCTGGAGGTCCGCTAATTGCATATCCATGCTCTAGAGTCTCTGCTAAAAAAATTATGTATAATGTTTGGGGGTTCTAAGTAATTGTCTAGCAAAAAATACGGATTTTAACTTGTAAACGCCAAATGCCAAAAATAGGCGTAGTCATGAAAGGGTTAAGCAATCTTTGTTTTTGTTTTTTGTACAATTCCCCTTTAACCACTTCCCGACCAGCGCACGATGATGTACGTCGACAGAATGGCACGGGCAGGCATATTGGCGTACAGGTACGTCCAATATTCAATGCCGCCCTGCCATCGGGAGCGCGCCGCCGGCGGTGCGCTCCCGCGCTGGTCGGGACCCCCGTGAGTCCGGTCGCGGGACCCGCGGACTCGATCGCCGCGGGCATCCCCGCGATCGTCTCCCGGAGCGGCCGAATCGACGAAATGCCGAGTAAACAGCATTTCTCCATTCTGCCTAGCAACTAGTGACGCTGATCTCTGCTCCATGTGATTGGAGCAGAGATCAGTGTTCACTAAATGAAAGCCCAACCCCCCCACAGTTAGTTAGTAACACACCCCTAGGAACACTTAACCCCTACACTGCCACCCACTGGTTAACCCCTTCACTGCCAGTGTCATTTACACAGGAATCACTGCATTTACATAGCAGTGATTACTGTATAAATGACAATGGTCCCAAAAACGTGTCAAAAATGTCCGATGGGTCCCCCACAATGTCGCAGTCACAATAAAAATCGCTGATCGCCGCCATTACTAGTGAAAAAAAAAAATTTATTAATAAAAATGCTATAAAACTATCCCTATTTTGTAAACGCTATAACTTTTGCGCAAACCAATCAATAATCGCTTATTGCGTTTTTTTTTTACCAAAAATATGTAGAAGAATACGTATCGGCGTAAACTGAGGGAAAAATTTTTTTTTTATATATTTTTGGGGGATATTTATTATAACAAAAAGTAAAAAATAATGCGTTTTTTTTCAAAATTGTCACTCTATTTTTGTTTATAGCGCAGAAAATAAAAACCGCAGGGGTGATCAAATACCACCAAAAGAAAGCTCTATTTGTGGGAAAAAAAGGACGTCCATTTTGTTTGGGAGCAACGTCGCACGACCGCGCAATTGTCAGTTAAAGCGATGCAGTGCCGAATCGCAAAAAGTGGTCTGGTCTTTGACCAGCAAAATGGTCCGGTCTGCAAGTGGTTAAGGGGGCGTGGCAAGGGGGTGTGTCATATGTCTGCATACTTTTGCTGATAGGTGTCCCTCATTCCCATCTCAAAAAGTTGGGAGGTATGGTAGAGCAGGCAGGTGGGGAATGAAGTGAAGGTTCCTCAGCTCTTTCCCCGATCGTCCCTCCCGTGAATGTAAACTATGTTAGCTATGTGTGCAAGTCTGTTCTCGCATTCAACTAGAATATGAATCTCTAAGAGAATAATATTTTGATTGAGCCACGCTAGGCCTCCTCTAACTATTCCTTACCTTTGCAGGCCAGCTGACGGTCAGGATGCTGAAGGCCAGCTCTGCGGACAAGGACTATGTGCTGGTGGAACACGGCTTTGAATACACAGCCAAAGACGGCACACTTGTATCCATAAAACCCAATGAGAGGTATATCCTTCTAAAGAAGACCAATGAGCACTGGTGGCAGGTGTGCCAGGACTACAAGTCCAAGCCTTTCTACATCCCAGCGAAATATGTCAAAGTTCTGTCGCCCTTTTCCCAGAATTGCACTGGGATGGCCCGGACTGGTTCCGCGGAAACGATGGACGTTCCCAGTACGGAATATAGCTACAAATACGTGCCAGCCAGAACCGGGGCTAATGTCGATCTCCATCGCTCCAGCATCGCAGTGGGTGCCGGCGCACATTCTCTCTGCGACGTATCTATAACGAGGGAGGATCCGGATGAAAGAAAATTCTTACCGGATAAAAAAGACACGGGACTTACGCTGGGTCCGCTCAGAACGTTCCAGAATTCCAAAAAGATTCTCGACCCTCTAAAACGTATTAGCTACATGTGCCCCCCTGACTTTCAACCCAGTATTAGGCCGTCTCAATCTCTAAATGATCTACAGGTGATTAAGTCTGGACCCCCTGTACCCAGCCCCCGGCGGGTAGATGTCCAAGGTGAAATGGAGCAGCTGTCCATCCAGGAGAGTCATATGGCTGGAGCTCGGGCAGATTCACCTCCCGAAAAGGTAGGTGAACAACTGTATACTTGTGACTTCCTGTTCTTATCTGTGATTAATATCCTGTTCTCTGTACTTACCTGAGATTGGTGACTTGTGCTCTATACTTACCTTAGATTGGTGACCTGTTCTCTGTACTTACCTGAGATCGGTGACTTGTGCTCTATACTTGCCTTAGATCGGTGACCTGTTCTCTGTACTTACCTGAGATTGGTGACTTGTGCTCTATACTTACCTGAGATTGGTGACTTGTGCTCTATACTTACCTTAGATCGGAGACCTGTTCTCTGTACTTACCTTAGATTGGTGACTTGTGCTCTATACTTACCTTAGATCGGAGACCTGTTCTCTGTACTTACCTGAGATTGGTGACTTGTGCTCTATACTTACCTTAGATCGGTGACCTGTTCTCTGTACTTACCTTAGATTGGTGACTTGTGCTCTATACTTACCTTAGATCGGAGACCTGTTCTCTGTACTTACCTTAGATTGGTGACTTGTGCTCTATACTTACCTTAGATCGGAGACCTGTTCTCTGTACTTACCTGAGATTGGTGACTTGTGCTCTATACTTACCTTAGATCGGAGACCTGTTCTCTGTACTTACCTTAGATTGGTGACTTGTGCTCTATACTTACCTTAGATCGGTGACCTGTTCTCTGTACTTACCTTAGATTGGTGACTTGTGCTCTATACTTACCTTAGATCGGAGACCTGTTCTCTGTACTTACCTTAGATTGGTGACTTGTGCTCTATACTTACCTTAGATCGGAGACCTGTTCTCTGTACTTACCTGAGATTGGTGACTTGTGCTCTATACTTACCTTAGATCGGAGACCTGTTCTCTGTACTTACCTTAGATTGGTGACTTGTGCTCTATACTTACCTTAGATCGGTGACCTGTTCTCTGTACTTACCTGAGATCGGTGACCTGTTCTCTGTACTTACCTGAGATCGGTGACCTGTTCTCTGTACTTACCTGGGATTGGTGACCTGTTCTCTATACTTACCTGAGATCAGTGACCTATTCTCTCTACTGATGTGCATTTAGTGAACTGTTATCTGTGCTGTCCTTTGATTGGTGAACTGTTCTCTTTACTGACTTGGAATTGGTGACCTGTTCTCTATACTGGCATGTGATTGACCTATTATCTGTACTGACCCGGGATTGGTGGCCTGTTCTCTGTACTAACCCAGGATTGGTGGCCTGTTCTCTGTAATGACCTGAGATTGGTGGCCTGTTCTCTGTACTTACCTGCGATTGGTGGCCTGTCTCCAGGGCCGGGACAAGGGGTGGGCAGGAGGGACGGCTGCCCTGGGCACTGTGGCGCCATGTTAGGTGGAGGGGCACCACAAGGAGATTGGGGAGAGGATATTTGTTTGGGGGGGGCAGGGGGTAAGAATCGTTCCAGGAGGGGGAATTTGGGGAGGTGGGCTAGGAGTGATGATTTGGGGGGATTTATGTTGGGAAGGGGGATGGGTGAAGATTTGTGCTGGAAAGGATAATATGGGAAGGGGGAAGGGTATTTGTGCTTAGATCAGACATTTGGGGGGGGGGTGTTACGCTAGTAGGGATGTTTGGAGGGGATTTGTGCTGGGGGGGTTGGAGTAAGGGGAGAGAATTTGTGCTTGGAGGGGAAATTTTGAGGGGTAAAGGGGAGAGAGAGGATTCGAGCTGGGGAGGGCAAGGATTTGTGCACTTTTTTTTTTTTTGGTGGGGGATTTTTGCTGACACATAATCATACATCTTGGAGGTGGGGGGGGGGGGTGCTACTTGATATGTTCGCCCTGGGCTCTAGAAGACCTTGACCCAACACTGCCTGTCTCTCTACTGACCTGGTATTGGTGACCTGTCCTCATGCGACCTTGATGCATTTTTAATGTGTTTTGCATTTTTTTGGAGGTGTCTTTTGTCATGCATAAAAAAACAGAAAAAACGCAGCAGAAATGTATCAAAAAACACAAGCATTGCATTTTTGATGCATTTCAGGCCTCAGTGCCAATCTTCAGCATTCCAGCATCACACTTTTTTTTTTTCTGTGCTATATCTGTAATAAGGGAAAATCTGACAGAAATAAAACCCTTACTGGATAAAAGGGTCACTGGACATACGCTGGGTCCACTAAGAACCACATTGCACAATTCCAAAAAGATTCTGGACCCTCTAAAATCTATTTAGTTATATGCGCCCTCCTGAATTTCAACCCAATATAAGGCCATTCCAATCTCTAAATGATCTACAGGTGATCAAGTCTGAACCCCCTGCACCCAATCCCTGGCAGCCAGACCTCCAAGGCAAGATGGACCAGCTGTCCATCCAACAGAGCCTTATGGCAGGGGCTAAAAGAGACTCATCCCCAGAAAAGGTAGGTGAGCTGTATGATATTTGTGGCCTTCTGTACTGACCTATGATTAATATCCTCTTCTCTGTACTTGAGTGCTTGGTGACCTGTTCTGTATTGACCTGGAATTGGTGATTTGTAACCAGTGACCCGTTGTCTGTACTGACATGTTTGCTGACCAGGGCCGTCTTTAAGGCAGGGCAAAAGGGGCAGCTGCACTGTGCCCTGTCATTGTTGTGAGGCCCAAAGCAGCTGCCTCATACTTGCCAACTATCCCAGTTTAAATTCCCTTGTCCCTTGAAGTTTTAATCCTGTGTTGTGTCCCGATATCTCAGTGTGAAATGCTGCCCAGCTCTGCCCTATTGTTGTGTACAGATGACTCGCCTGCAGACCTTGTGTTTATATGTAAATAACTGGAATTCATATGTAAATTACTGTGGCTGGCAGCATTGATATGTAAATAAAGGCAGCATTCATATGTATATCATGCTCCCTTGCAGTGAGGAGATGATGTGCTGTAACCTCTAGCAACTAATCAGTGAGCCGTAATGTGTGCTGTAACCTCTAGCAACCAGTCAGTAATCAGTAATGATATGCTGTAACCTCTAGCAACCAGTCAGTAATCAGTAATGATATGCTTTAACCTCTGGCAACCAATTACAATTTCTGCTTGATCTGATACAGTAAACTGATTTTAAGTCTAGCTTCTATTTATTGTATGTCTCAGAGCAGGCGGAGAGTGAAATTGCATGGGGGGGGCCAAGAAAATTTTTGCCCAGGGTCCCATCAGTATTAAAGACAGCCCTGGTGCTGACCAACGAGCACTACTGTTTGGTGACCTACCTAGGATTGCTGACCTGTTCTCTGTACTGACCTGGGATTGGTGGCCTGTTCCCTGTGCTTTCCTGGGATTGGTGATCTGTCATCTGTACTGATGTGTGAATGGTGACCGATTATCCGTACATACCTGTGATTTCTGATCTGTTATCTGTACTGACCTGTGTTGGCGATCTGTTTTCTGTACCAACCTTTGTGCTGACCATTGAACACTGATGTCAAGTGTGTCAGGACTACAAGTCGAATTCTTTCTATATTCAAACAAAATATGTCAAAGTCCCTTCACCCTTGTCCTACTGGGATGCTCCCGGCTGGTTCAGAGGAGATGATGGACAATCTCAGTGTGGAATATAACTACAAATTTCTGCCAGCCAGAGTTGGTGTTAATGCCAATCTCCAGCATTTCAGCATTGCGCAGGGTGCCGACATATCTGTAATGAGTGAGGATCTGGATGAAGGGAAAACTTTTATATGGACATGGGACATATGCTGTGTCCCACTCGGAATATTCCACAATTCCAAAAATATTTTGGACCCTCTAAAAAAAAAAGATTAGCCATATGTGTTCCCCTGAATTTTAACCCATTATCAGGCCAGCCAAATCTTTAAATCATCTACAGGTGATCACATGTGAACCCCCTGCACCCAATCCCCGGCAGCCAGATGTCCAAGGCAAAATGGAGCAGCCGTCCATTCATGAGAGCCATATGGCTGGTGCTAAGAGAGACTTCTCTCCAGAAAAGGTAGGAGAACAATTGTATGATACTTGTGACCTCCTGTGCTTACGTATTATTAACACTCTGTTCTTTGTACTTACCTATGGTTTGTGACCTGTTATCTTTACTGACCTGGGATTGGTGACCTATTCTTTGTGCTTACCTGGGATTGGTGATCTCTTCTTTGTACTGACCTGGGATTGGTGATCTCTTCTTTGTACTGACCTGGGATTGGTGATCTCTTCTTTGTACTGACCTGGGATTGGTGATCTCTTCTTTGTGCTTACCTGGGATTGGTGATCTCTTCTTTGTGCTTACCTGGGATTGGTGATCTCTTCTTTGTGCTTACCTGGGATTGGTGATCTCTTCTTTGTGCTTACCTGGGATTGGTGATCTCTTCTTTGTACTTACCTGGGATTGATGGCCTGTTATCTGTACTGACCAATGAGCACTAGTGTCAGGTGTGCCAGGACTACTAGTCAAATTCTTTCTATATTCCAGCAAAATATGTCAAAGTCCTGTCACCCTTTTCCCAGAATTGCACTGGAATGCTTTGGGCGCGTTCATAGGAGATGATGGACATTCCCAATACGGGAATACGGTTTATGGATAAGATTTCTGTTGTTTGTTCTTACCTGGGATTGGTTACCTGTTATCTTTCCTTCCCTGTGTTTGGTGACCTGTTATCTATACTCTCCTGTGTTTGGTGACCTTTTCTCTGTGTTTACCTGGGATTGGTGATCTCTTCTCTGTACTAACCTGGGATTGGTGATCTCTTTTCTGTACTGTCCTGGGATTGGTGATCTCTTCTCTGTACTGACCTGGGATTGGTGATCTCTTCTCTGTACTGACCTGGGATTGGTGATCTCTTCTCTGTACTGACCTGGGATTGGTGATCTCTTCTCTGTACTGACCTGGGATTGGTGATCTCTTCTCTGTACTGACCTGGGATTGGTGATCTCTTCTCTGTACTGTCCTGGGATTGGTGATCTCTTCTCTGTACTGACCTGGGATTGGTGATCTCTTCTCTGTACTGACCTGGGATTGGTGATCTCTTCTCTGTACTGACCTGGGATTGGTGATCTCTTCTCTGTACTGACCTGGGATTGGTGATCTCTTCTCTGTACTGTCCTGGGATTGGTGATCTCTTCTCTGTACTGACCTGAGATTGGTGAGCTGGTCTCTGAACCAACTTGTGTACTGACCAATTAGCTGTAGTGTCAGGTGTGCCAGGACTACTAGTCAAATTCTTCCTATATTCCAGCAAAATATGTCAGTCCTGTTGCCCTTTCCCCAGAATTACACTGGGATTATTTGGGCTGGGCCATAGGAGACAATGGACACTCCAGATTCAGAGTATAACTACAAACTTCTGCCAGCCAGAGCTGGTATTAATGCTAATCTCCAGTGTTTTAGCATTACACTGGGTCCTGCCACACATTCTCTTTATGATATATCTGTAATAAGGGAGGAATTGGCTGAATTAAAACCCTTACCGGATAAAAGGAACACTGGACATATGCTTGGTTCACTCAGGACTTTACGTAATCCCAAAACATTCTAGGCCCTCTAAAATGTATGAGTTGTGTTTCCCCATTCATTTCAACCCAGTATCAGGCCATCACAATCTCTAAATGATCTACAGGTGGTCAAGTCTGAACCCCCTGTACCCAATCCTCAGCAGCAAGACATTCAAGGCAAACTAGGACAGCTGTTCATCCAAGAGAGCCATAAGGCTGGAGCTAAGGGAGAATCTGCAAACAAGGTAGGTGAACATCCTGCATGATACTTGTGACCTCCTGTACATACCTGGGATAGATGACCTGTTCTCTGTAAGTACCAGCTAAGTACCTGAGATTGGTGACCCCTTATCTTTGTTGATCTGTACTGAACCGGGATTGATGATCTGTTCTTTTTTATTGATCTGTGTGTTGACCAGTTAGCGCTAGTGGCAGGTGTGCTGTGACTACAAGTGTAAGTCCTTTCTACATTCCAGCAAAGTATGTCAGAGTCTTGTCACCCTTTTCCCTGAATTACACTCGGATGCTTTGGGCTGGTTCAGAGGAGATGAGAGCCTTGGTGGACATTTGCTGGGTTGACTCCGAACACAATTCCAAAACGATTACGGACCTTCTAAAACATATTAGCTACATGTGTCCTTCCTGAATTTCAACCCAGTATCCGGCCTTTACACTCTCTGATCTACAGGTGATGAAGTCTGAGTCGCACGTACCCAATCCCTACCAGCCAGATATCCAAAGTAAGATGGAGCCACCATCCATCAAAGAAAGCCATTTGGCTGGAGCTAAGGGAGATTTACCTTTAGAAAAGGTAGGTGAACGACTATATGATACGTGTGACCTCCTGTTTCTACCTGGGATTGGTGACCTGTTTTTTTGTGCTTACCTTGGTTTGGTGACCCCTTTCTCTCTACTTTCCCTGGGATCGGTTGACTTGTGCTCTGGACTGACATGGGATTGGTGATTGTGCTCTGGACTGACATGGGATTGGTGATTGTGCTCTGGACTGACATGGGATTGGTGATTGTGCTCTGGACTGACATGGGATTGGTGACTTGTGCTCTGGACTGACATGGGATTGGTGACTTGTGCTCTGGACTGACATGGGATTGGTGACTGGTGCCCTGGACTGACATGGGATTGGTGATTGTGCTCTGGACTGACATGGGATTGGTGACTTGTGCTCTGGACTGACATGGGATTGGTGACTTGTGCTCTGGACTGACATGGGATTGGTGACTTGTGCTCTGGACTGACATGGGATTGGTGACTTGTGCTCTGGACTGACATGGGATTGGTGACTTGTGCTCTGGACTGACATGGGATTGGTGACTTGTGCTGTTTGGTGACCTGTTCTCTTTACACGCTTGGGATTGCTGACCTATTCTCTCTCTACTGATGTGGGATTGGAGACGTTCTCTGTATGGACCACTGAGCAATAGTAACAGTGTGCTAGGATTGCAAGTCCAAACCTTCCTACATTCAAGCAAAATATCAAAGTTTGTCACCCTTTTCCCAGAATTACAGTGGGGTGTCCCAAGCCAGTTTAGAGAAGACAAAGGATGTTCCCAGTACGGAATATAGCTGCAATATTCAGCCAGCCAAAGCCGGCGCAAATGCCAATCCTCAACGTTTTAGCATCATACTGTGTGCTGAAACACATTCTCTTTCTGATGTGTCTGTGTTAAAGGGGGATCCAGCTGAACGAAAACCCTTACTGGATAAAGGAGACATTGGACATACACTGGGTCCACTCAGAACATTCCACAATTCCAAAAAGATTCTGGACCCTCTAAAACGTATTAGCTATATGCTTCCCCCTGAATTTCAACCCAGTATCAAGCCTTCCCAGTCTCTAAATGATCTACGAGAGATCAATTTCGAGCCCCTTGTACGCAGTCCCTGCCAGACGGATGTCCGAAGTAAGATGGAGCCGCCATCCATCCAAGTGACCCATGTGGCTGAAGCTAAGGGAGATTCACCTCCAAAAAAGGTAGGTGAAAAATTGTATGATACTTGTGATCTCCTATACCTGACCTGTTCTCTGTGCTTACCTGTGATTGGTGACTTGTGCTCTGTACTGACCTGTGATTAATATCCTGTTCTGTGTACTTACCTGTGATTGGTGATTTGGGCTCTGTATTGAACCGGAATTAGTGACCTGTTATTTGTACACATACCTGTCATTGGTGACTTGTTTTCTGTACTGACCTGTGATTGGTGACCTGTTTTCTGTACTGACCTGTGATTGGGGACCTGTTTTTTCTGTAGCGACCTGTTCTCTGTACAGACCCATGTACTGGTCAGTGAGCACTAATAACAAGTGTGCTAGGACTGCAAGTCCAAAGCTCCCTACATTTCAGCAAAATATCAAAGTTCTGTCACCCTTTTCCCAGGATTACAGTGGGATGTCCCAAGCCAGTTCAGAGAAGACAGAGGATGTTCCCAGTACGGAATATAGCTACAATATTTTGTCTGCCAAAGCCAGTGCTAATGCCGATCTCCAGCATTTTAACATCTCACCAAGTGCTGACACACATTCTCATTCTCATATATCTGTAGTAAAAGAGGATCCAGCGAAACAAAATCCCTTACTGGATAAAGGAGACATTGGACATACGCCTGGTCCACTCAGAACATTCCATAATTCCAAAAAGATTCTGGATCCTCTGAAACGCATTAGCTACATGTGTCTCCCTGAATTTCAACACAGTATCATGCATTCCCAGTCTCTGAATGATCTGCGGGAGATCAAGTCTGACCCCCTTGTACCCAATCCCAACCAGCTGGACATAGTGAAGATGGAGCCGCCATCCTTTCAAAAGAGCCATGTGGCTGGAGCTAAGGGAGATTCGCCTCCAGAAAAGGTAGGTGAACAATTGTATGATATTTGTGTTCTCCTTTACCTACCTGGGATTGGTGATGTGTTCTCTGTGCTTACCTGGGATTGGTGACATGTTCTCTCTACTGGCCTGCGATTAATATCCTGTTTGGTGTACTTATCTGTGATTGGTGATTTGGGCTCTCTACTGACTCGGGATTGGTGACCTGTTATCTGTACATACCTGTCATTGGTGACCTGTTATCTGTACATACCTGTCATTGGTGACCTGTTTTCTGTACCTACATGGGATTGGTGACGTTCTCTGTGCTGGTGCTTTTGTGCTCTGTGGTGACCTGTTATCTCTACTCACCTGTAATTATTACCCTGTTATTTATACTGACCTGGGATTGGTGATCTGTTATCTGTACTGACCTGGGACTGGAGACCTGTTCATGGTACAACCATGTACTGACCATTGAGCACTAGTAACAGGTGTGCCAAGTCCAAACTTTCCTACATTCCCGCAAAATATCAAAATTTGGTCACTTTTTCCCAGAATTACAGTGGGATGTCCCAAGCCAGTTCAGAGAAGATGATGGACGTTCCCAGTACGGAATACAAATACAATACTCTACCAACCAAGACTAATGCCAATGTCCAGCGTTTCGGCATCGCACAGGTTGCTGACACACATTCTCTTTCTGAAATATCTGTAATAAGGGAGGATCTGGCTAAACAAAAACCCTTACTGGACAAAAGAGACCCTCTAAAACGTATTAGCTGTGTGTTTCCCCCTGAATTCCAACCCAGTGTCAAGCTTTCCAAGTCTTTAAATGATCTACAGGAGATCAAGCCTGAGCGCCCTGTACCCAATCCCTGCTGGCATAATGTCCAAAGCGAGAAAGTGCCACCATCCAACCAAGAGGGCCATGTGGCTGGAGCCAAGGAAAGCTCCTCTATAGAAAAGGTAAGTGAACAACTGTATGATATTGGGATTGTTGACTTGTGCTCTATACTTACATGGGATTGTTGACTTGTGCTCTGTACTTACCTGGGATTGTTGACTTCTGCTCTTTACTTATCTAGGAATGGTGATCTGTTGACTGTACTGACCGGTGATTCTTGTTCTGTTATTTGTACATACATGTGATTGGTGACCTGTTATGTGTACTGTTTTGGAATTGGTAACCTGTTATCTACACTTGCCTGTGATTGGTGACTAATGTTCTGTACTGACCTGGGATTGGTGATTAGACATGGGCACTGGCGCGTATTTTTTTGTTTCCGTTTCATTCTTTCTTTTTTTCGGGTCATTAGTTATGGTCGAAATTCGTTATTACGAATAACTCAGAAAATCAAAAATCCAAAAAGAAGACGGATATTCGAAAGAACGAAAATTCTAAAATCAAAAATAACTGACTAATTAACTAGTAACGTAACGAATACTAATTTATCCAAAGATACGAATTGAATGGTACAAATTAATAAGGAATAATAATAATAATTTATAGAACATTTTTATTATTATTTATTATTGTTCATTACGTTTCATTCGTTTAGATGCGCCATTCGTTATTTTGGATAATTCTTAACTTCGGATAAATTCGTATTAGTTACGTTCACTAATTTTGAAAGGAAATTCCAATACCTATAATTTAATATTTATTATTAGTTATTATTTTGGATTTTGTTTCTTTTGAATTTTTGGATTTTCATTCTTATTTTTGGATTTTTGAGTTTCCGAATTTTTGAATTTCCATTTAAGATTTGCACATTTCTATTGGTGATCTGTTCTCTGTACTGACCTGGGATCGGTGGCCTGTTCTCTATACTGACCGGGGAATGGTGATCCATTCTCTGTACTGACCTGGGATCGGTGGCCTGTTCTCTATACTGACCAGGGAATGGTGATCCATTCTCTGTACTGACCTGGTATTGGTGGCCTGTTCTCTATACTGACCAGGGAATGGTGATCCATTCTCTGTACTGACCTGGTATTGGTGGCCTGTTCTCTATACTGACCAGGGAATGGTGATCCATTCTCTGTACTGACCTGGGATCGGTGGCCTGTTCTCTATACTGACCAGGGATTGGTGATCCATTCTCTGTACTGACCTGGGATCGGTGGCCTGTTCTCTATACTGACCAGGGAATGGTGATCCATTCTCTGTACTGACCTGGGATCGTGGCCTGTTCTCTATACTGACCAGGGAATGGTGATCCATTCTCTGTACTGACCTGGGATCAGTGGCCTGTTCTCTATACTGACCAGGGATTGGTGATCCATTCTCTGTACTGACCTGGGATCGGTGGCTTGTTCTCTATACTGACCAGGGAATGGTGATCCATTCTCTGTACTGACCTGGGATCAGTGGCCTGTTCTCTATACTGACCAGGGATTGGTGATCCATTCTCTGTACTGACCTGGGATCGGTGGCCTGTTCTCTATACTGACCAGGGAATGGTGATCCATTCTCTGTACTGACCTGGGATCGTGGCCTGTTCTCTATACTGACCAGGGAATGGTGATCCATTCTCTGTACTGACCTGGGATCAGTGGCCTGTTCTCTATACTGACCAGGGATTGGTGATCCATTCTCTGTACTGACCTGGGATCGGTGGCTTGTTCTCTATACTGACCAGGGAATGGTGATCCATTCTCTGTACTGACCTGGGATCAGTGGCCTGTTCTCTATACTGACCAGGGATTGGTGATCCATTCTCTGTACTGACCTGGGATCGGTGGCCTGTTCTCTATATCGACCAGGGATTGGTGACCAACAATGACTCAAAGCCATAGGAATTGATCCAGATAACCTTTATATTCATCATTATAAAAGAGGTTATTAGGAGCACAAATCCCTCTTCATCAGTGCTAAAAATTCTGAACGATTTAAATTGACTGCTAGAAACCGACGTCTAAAAACGCCCATTTAGCCACGTTTACATGCCGTGTTTAGCCGCATTTAGCTGCGTTTGCGTCTAAAAGCGTTTTTAAAAAAAACTTTTTTTTTTTTTGTTAAAATGAAAAACGTCTGTAAATGAAATGCTGCTAAACGAGAGTTACCACGTTTAGAAGCATTTACAGGCGTGTCAAAATGCCTCCAAACATCCGTCTTGAGCGCATTTTTTTGCTTTACAAAAAATGCTTCTAAACTCAACTGCCTAGAAACGACTATAAACGGCCATAAACGACCCTGTGTACATGTAATGATAAGATAACATAGAGGAGATTTCAGGGGCAGCTGCAAAAATGCCCAACTGCTCCTAAGGCCCGGTTCACACTTGAGCGATGCCAGACATCGCATATAATTTGCAGCGCACTGCTGTTCACATTACATACAATGTCTGTGCAGATAGTATGGCTGATATTGCACCACAATCGGTCCAAACACGCTCAGGACCCTTTTTTCTGTTCGGACCAGAATCGGATCACATGTGTGTTCACACACATGCAATCCAATTCATGTCCGATCTGTCAGTTTGCAGTGCGACATGTGAGCTGAAATGGGGGTGTCGTTAACATATAATGACACTCCCCAGCAGTTTGCATATGGCAATGTGAACTGCCGCGTGTGTCCGGTGCGATGCGGGAACCCTCAGTTGATTCGCAGGGTTCTCGCATCGCACAAGCGTGAACCGGGCCTAAGCGTCTGTTTAGCAGCAGCCGTGTACATGAGGCCAAAGAACTGGAAGGAGAGAGCCTGATGAGCTGGTCGGTACACTGGGAAGACTCGATTCTGGCAGGACAGCATTGCCTAGGAGATGCCTTGATGCTCTCCTGCCACTCTGCTACCCAGCCAAGTTCTTCCTTCGTTATCATCTGCAGTATGCAACCCCCAGGAGCCATGCAGTCTGCAACCCCCAGGGCCTGCAGAGATCCTCTGTGTTCCAATCTCAGGCTCTCTCCTTCCAGTAACCCTGCTTTTCAGAGGGAATTTGACAGGCAGTGAGGAAGTGCTATATCGCCTCCTCACTGCCTGATTTAACCCTGCAACATGCTGTTGCGACATGGCCCCATTGAACTTAATAGGTAAGTTTGACAAGTGAAGTCGCTTGTCAGACTCTGCACCCCAAATTAAAAATGCTGCAGCCGCAAAGCATCACGGCCACAGCATGTGAACAGCCCCATACAGCTGCTATTTTACAGTTCGGGTAGCTGGCCTGGGGGTGGTTAAAACTATGTCTCAGCCACCTGTTTTTACCATACCCCCGACCAACCATCTGAAAGAGACCTATTTCATACCCATTATTCCTAGTGCAAGGTGTTTGTAATTACGGACCTTCTCATGTCAAAAATTAATATTGAGCATGATTAAGTTCGGCCCTCTACAACAGTCCCAATTTCTCATGTGGCCCTTTGGGAAAATAATTGCCTTACCACTGGTGTAGGAGGACCTGGCAGATCTAGCTTAGGCCTAGAATTTCTTCAGTAACAATCCGTGTGCTGGGATGCTGTTAGGAAGTCACTGACGCTGGTGTTTAGTCACGTGGATGTCGGCACTCTCAGCCGACCATTCATACAGAGAGTGCTCTTCCTTCCTCAAGGTCACCATGGTTTTGTTTTCCTTCTGAGGAATGACAGAAGTTCCTGCCATTCTTCGGGATAGACACGCTCATGGGAATTGCTCCAGCTGCATGAATAGGTCACCTCCAGTTGTATATATATTTTTTTAAATGGCCTTGGTGTTATGTGATGTCAGTATCTTGCACATCCGCTACTATTATTTTACTCACCCGACAGAATACATGAATGGTGGGGAAAATCAACATGGAGTCACACTCAGAGCAGGACTTAGGGTGGTGGGGGCCCCTGGGCTTGAGTCACTTTCGGGCCCTATCTTCTATATATTACCGTATTTATCGGCGTATAACACACACCAGTTTATAACACGCACCCCAAGTTTAGGAGAGAATTGGAAGAAAAAAAACTTGTTGGGAAGTTTAAGGAAAAAGCTTACATTTAAATGCCCATCAATGCAGCCTTATAAGTGTCCATCTGCAGCCTTGCCCATCCATCTGCAGCCTTGTCCAGTGTCATTTGCAACTTTGTCATTTGCAGCCTTGTCATTGCAGTCTTGAAGTTTAACCACTTGCTTACTGGGCACTTAAACCCCCCTCAGTCCCAGACCAATTTTCAGCGCTGATGCACTTTGAATGACAATTGCGCGGGCATACAACACTGTACCCAAATTAAATTTTTATAATTTTTTTCCCACAAATAGAGCTTTCTTTTGGTGGTATTTAATTACAGCTGGGAGTTTTATTTTTTGCTAAACAAACAAAAAAAGATGCAAAAAATAAAAAATCATGTTTAATAGTTTGTTATAAAATTTTGCAAACAGGTAATTTTTCTCCTTCATTGAAGTGCGCTGATGAGGCGGCACTGATGGGCTGCACTGGTGGGCACTGATAGGCTGCACTGGTGGGCACTGATAGGCATAGTTAAGGCGGCACTGATGGGCACAGATAAGATGGCACGGATGGGTGGCACAGATGAGTGGCACGGATGGGTGGCACTAAGGGGCACTGATAGGTACCACTGATAGATGGGACTGATGGGCACTGATAGGTGGCTCTGATAGGTGGCACTACTGGGCACTGATGGGCGGCACTGCTGGGCACTGATGGGCACTGGTAGATGACACTGATGGGCACAGATATGTGGCACTGGGGTGCAGCACCTTAGTTGAGGCAGATTGTGGGCACTGCTGGGTGGCACTGCTGGGTGGCACTGTGGGCACTGCTGGGTGGCACTGACCGGGGGGGACACATTTTTTATTGAGGTGGCAAAGCAGGGGGCAGGTGGGCACTGGCAGGGGGCAGGTGGGCACTGGCAGGGCTGGCCGTGATCGGGACTGATGTCCCGATCACGTCCGCCGGTGATCGGCTCTTTTTTTTCTCCTCGCGCTGTCAGCGCGAGGAGGAATAATAGCCGATTACCGGCTCCGTTGTATCACATGATCAGCTGTCATTGGCTGACAGCTGATCACGTGATAAGGGGTCGGGATCGACCCCTTGCTCGGATCAGTGATCAGGCGAGTCTCATAGCTCGTGCACGGGGCGACGTCAATAGACGTAGTCCCGGAAAAGGAGATCCGCGCTGTAGCCGTCATTCTGCTATAGCGCGGGTCCCAAGTGGTTAAAAATGGAGCAGCCAAGATACAGAGTCCTGTATATCTCGGCAGCTCTCGGGTACCTCTCGGCGGCTCTCGGGTCCTCTCGCAGTCCTGAGCGGAGCCGAGAGTAGCCGAGTGTACTCAGCTCGGCTCACAGTCGGCTCACAGTCACGCCCAGACGCTGTGTTATGTCCATCATAGGGCGGGACAGGGCATGACTGTGAGTGGAGACCAGCCAAGTATACTCGGCTATGTATCTCGATGGGGCCCCATATTGGGCAGGGCCCATGGGCTTGAGCCCAGTCAAGCCCAATGGTAAGTCCAACCCTGGTCACACTTGACCCTGAGAGGCTTCGGTATCTAGTTTGAGGCAGAAGGTCACCTGGCTGATAGAGGCTGGATCCTGAGATGCTTCTCTGTGTTGATTTACTAAAACTGGAGATTTCAAAATCTTGTGCAGCTCTGCATAGGAACCAATCAGCTTCCAACTTAATTGGAAAAGCTCAAATTAGACCCTGATGGCTACCATGCACAAGGCTTTGTACTCTCCAGTTTTAGTAAATCAACCCCATTGTGTTAATTTTCCAAATGGCAAGTGTTCTGTGTGTATATATAAAAATACCACAGGAAGCAATCTATATTCAACAGCACAATACAATGTGGACCTTGTGGTTGGGGTTGTATGATTCGCCGCATTGTGACGTCAAGATTCTCTGCATTGTATAATCACGTAGAACAGATTAATGTAATGTGTTGCTAATGTCCACTCATTGTATGCAACTATGGGAATCCCTCTGTATTTCCATCAATTGTCAGCAGGTGGAGCTAATTGACTGCCTCTTCTGCCAGTATTACTTTACCTCTCGAGGTCTGGACGAGGGCCACTGACAGTCGGACGCGTCTAACATCATTGTGAATCATACAGTACATAGTATCTGTTGTTGTTATCAGATATTATACATAGCTGTGGATAATTGGGATAGTTGGCATTACACACAATATGTATTTGGACATAATGGAAATTTTTTATTTTTACAACAGTGTAATAACCCATGACAACCAATTAACTTACATTTTGTAGGCGGATAAGGAGAAATACAAAATATCTTTACTACAACAGATTAGATACTTCAGCAGATAGATGACTGGATAGAGAGTGCCATACCAGATAGATGATGCCAGCCTGGAGTTTGGATAGAGGGCTCAAGACCAGCTAGATCATTTCAGACATGAGACTGGAGAGAGGGTGCCAGACCAGTTGGGTGATCCCAGACTGGATAGTATGTGACAGACCAGGTGTACAATCCCAGACTGGAGACTGGATAGAGTGTACCCGGCCAGATAGATCTAAAATTGGATAGAGGGTGGCAGACCAGGTGGATAATCCCAGATTACAGATTGGATACAGGGTTTCAGACCTCAAAAATTATCCTATGCCTCAGGCTAGATTGAGGGTGCCAGGCCAGATAAATAATGCCAGACTGGTGACTTGATAGGATGTGCCAGACCAGTAGGGATGGGCTCAGGTGTGTTCAGATCCTATTCCCAACCCACCTGAGCAATCCCGCTAGGAAGCCGTCACTGTACACCGCCAATCGTAGGCAGTGAGGCACTTCCTAGCCCACAGGAGCAGTGAGGCTGCTTATGATTGGCAGTGTGCAGTGTCGGCTTCCTGGCGGGATTGCTCAGGTGGGTTGGGACTAGGATTCGAACACTCCTGAGCCTATCGATACAGACCAGATAGATAGTTCCATACTGGAGCCTGGATAATGGGTGCCAGGCCAAATGTATGATGCGACACTGGAAAATGGATAGATGATTCAAGACCAGATAGATCATCCCAGACCAGAGACCTGCATAGAGAGTGTCAGACCAGATAGATCATCCTAGACTGGATAATGGATGACAGACCAGGTAGATAATTCCAGACTGGATTAAGCGTGCCAGGCCAGAAAGATTCCAGACTGGTTAGAGAGTGCCAGACCCCATAGACAATCCCAAACCGTAGACTGGATACAGGGTTTAGGACCAGATAGATGATGTTAGACCTCCAGCTAGATAGAGGATGCTATGCCAGATATAATATTCTGTATAGATGGGTCCAGTGCAGTACAGTGATCTCAGTCTGGAGACTGGATAGAGGGTACCAGACCAGATATACAGTGGGGGAAAATAATTATTTGATCCCCTGCAGATTTTGTAAGTTTGCCCACTTACAAAGAAATTAAGGGTCTACAATTTTTATCATGGGTGTATTTTAAATAATAGAGACAGAAAAGCAACCAAAAATCCAGAAAAAAAACACATAATGCAAATGTTATAAATTGAGTTGCAGTTCAGTGAGAGAAATAATTTGATCCCCTACCGACCAACAATAATTCTGGCTCCCACAGACTGGCTACAGTTATTAGAAAATAACCATCAATCACCCGTGTTGTGGCGCTCCATACAAGAATTGGACCTCATGGGGTGAGGATGATCATGAGAAAAGAGAGTGATCATGCCAGAACTACATGGGAGAAGCTTGTAGATGATCTCAAAGCAGTTGGGACCACAGTCGCCAAACAAGCCATTGGTAACACAATACGCCGCCATGGATTGAAATCCTGCAGCACCCGCAATGTCCCCCTCCTCAAGAAGGCACACATACAGGCCCATCTGAAGTCTGCCAATGAACATCTAAATGATTTAGAGAAGGATTGGGAGAAAGCGCTGTGGTCAGATGAGACCAAAATTGAACTCTTTGGCATTAACTCAGTTTGCAGTGTTTGGAGGAAGAAAAATTCCGACTATGACCCTAAGAAGACCATCCCTACAGTCCGGCACAGAGGTGGAAACGTGATGCATCAGGGCTGTTTCTCTGCCAAAGGTACAGGCCAACTTTGCCACATTGAGGGGCCTATGGACAGGGCCATGTATTGTAAAATCTTGGATAAGAACCTTTTTCCCTCAGCCAGAACATGGAAGATGGGTGATGGATGGGTCTTTCAGCATGACAATGACCCAAAACATATCACCAAGGCAACAAAGTAGTGGCTCAAGAAGAAACACATTAAAGCGGGAGTCCGCCGGGACTCCGCGTTTTATTTTTTATTTTTTTAAAAGCCAGCAGCTACAAATACTGCAGCTGCTGACTTTTAAAATAGTGACACTTACCTGTCCAGCGCGCCCGCGATGTCGGCACCCGAAGCCGATCTGTAGATCGTTTCTCGGGTGCTGCCGCCGCCATCTTGGGTATGGGAATCAGGAAATGGAGCCTTTCGGCTTCATTTCCCGGTTCCCTACTGCGCATGCGCGAGCCGCGCTGCGCAATAAGGACGGTCCCCGCTGCCTCTGGGATCTGTGTGTTTTCCCAGCAGGCAGCGGGGCACTTGCGGAAAGGGGCGGGCACTTGCGGAAAGGGGCGTAATCTACGCCCCTTTCCGCAGAGAGCTATCCCGGAAGTGGGTTCAGTTACCTGGATTATCCAGGTAACTGCACCCCCCCTCCCCCCTGAAAGGTGCCAATTGTGGCGCCGGAGGGGGGGAGGATTCCGATGAGCGGAAGGTCCATTTTAGGGTGGACCTCCGCTTTAAGGTCATAGAGTGGCCTAGCCTATAGAAAATGTATGGAGGGAGCTGAAACTTTGAGTTGCCAAGAGACGGACAAGAAAGGTTTTAGATTTTTACCCAATGAACTGCAATTCAATCTATAACATTTGTATTGTGTGTTTTTTCTGGATTTGTGGTTGATATTCTGTCTCTATCATTTAAAATACACCTATGATAAAAATTATAGACCCTTTACTACTTTGTAAGTAGGCAAACTTACAAAATCTTCAGGGGAGCAAATTATTATTTTCCCTACTGTATAAACCCAGACTTTAGATTTGATAGAAGGTGCCAAACCAGACAGATAACCAGAGACTGGATAGAGGGTCCCAGACCAGATAGATGTTCCCTAACTGTAGATAATATATATTGTGCCAGACCAGGTAGAACAGTGTTATAATAATTTTCACATCCGAGGGAACCCCTGCTAAAAATAACTATACCTAAATCTCATAGCAGTGTAACATAATCAATAAGTTGCATGAAGGTTTAAAATAATAAAAGTTGGAGCTTACTTAGCATATTTAACACCGAGGGCAAAAAAAATTGTTCAGCACCGCCAGGGCTGGGACAAGGGGTGGGCAGGAGGGGAGGCTGCCCTGGGCACTGTGGTTTCATGTGAGGTTCAGGGGCACCACAAGGAGATTGGGGAGGGGGATTTGTGTTGGGAGGGGGAATTGGGGGGGGGGGGGGGCAACAGGAGGTAAAAATCATTCTAGGAGGGGGAAGTCTGGAGAGGTGTGCTAGGAGTGGTGATTGGGGGGGGGATTTGTGTTGAGAGGGGAGGTGGGGGAAGAGGATGGGTGATTTGTGCTAGGATGGGGGATTTGGGAGTTTTTTTGCTAGAAAAGGTAATATGGGAGGGGGGTTTGTGCTAGGAGGGGACTTTTTTGGGGGAGAGGGATTTGTGATATTAGGGATGATTGGGGGGCATTCATGCTAAGAGGGGAAATTTGGAGAAGGGCCATTTGTGCTGGGAGTGTGGGGAAGGGGCGGGGGGAGGGGCGGGGGTTAGTGCTCAGAGCGGAAATTTGAGGGGTAGATGGTTTATTCTAGGAAGGGGGAATTTTTGTGGGGGGAAGGGGAATTGTGCTGGGAGCATGTGTGGATTTAGAGGATTTGAGCTAAACATGCAGATTATCGCTCGTTTTTCGGGGGTGGGGGGGATTTTTGCTGTCACATAATGCTCATACATCATGGGGGGGGGGGGGAGCGCAGTTTGGCATGTTCGCCCTGGGCTCTAGATGACCATGTCCCGGCACTGAGCACCGCTCTACACAGCAAAATTATTTTCACTAATATTCTTGAAATCAAATAAATAGAATAACAGAAAAGAAACAAGACTGTAAAAATAATGGTGTCCCTTAACGTTAGTGGTCAGAATAGACCCCTCACATTGGTTATTTGCAGAGGTTTACCTCCTGGAGTTGGTGGCCTGTGTAGGTGAGAGATAATTTTGCAATTGCTCAAGTTACCCCTAGTAACCTCAGGTGGAACACTAGGGTTCTACAGAACCCCGGGTGAAGAGATGGATGATGCCTGACCTCAGACTGGACAGATGGCACCAGACCAGATAAATTATCAGACACTGGAAGCTGGATAGGGGGTGCCAAACCAGATAGAAGATCCCAAGATTGAATAGAGGGCATCGGACCAGATAAAAGATCCCAGGCTTCAGACTGGGTAGAGAGTGATGATCTAATCACAAACTAGAATTCCAAGTTAAAACGGTATTGTGAAGTAAAATAGTGTGCACTGGAGTGTCAACAGCTTCAGGGCCGTCTTTAAGGCAGGGCAAAAGGGGCAGCTGCCCTGGGCCCTGTCATTGTTGTGGGGCCCAAACCAGCTCCCTCATACTTGCCAACTATCCCAGTTTACATTCCCTTGTCCCTTGAAGTTTTAGTCCTGTGCTGTGTCCCGATATCTCAGTGTGAATTGCTGCTACTAATGCTGCCCAACTCTGCCCTATTGTTGTGTACAGATGACTCACCTGCAGACCCCGCGTTTACATGTAAATAAGCGGCATTTATATGTAAATAGCAGTGACATGCATATGTAAATAGCTGAGGCCAACGGAATTGATATGTAAATAAAGGCAGTAATCATATGTATTTCATGCCCCGCTGCAGTGAGGAGCTGATGTGCTGTAACCTATAGCAACCAGTGAGCAGTATTACTTTACAGTAATCTCTAGCAGCCAATCAACAAGCAGAAATCATGTGCTGTAACCTCTAGCAACTAATCGGTGAGCCTTTAAGGAGTGCTGTAACCTCTAGCCACCAGTCAGTGAGCGGTAATGATATGCTGTAACCTCTGGCAACCAATCGCAATTGCCTGATCTGATACAGTAAACTGATTTTAAGTCTAACTGCTATTTTCAATATTAAAGACGGCCCTGAACAGCTTACTTCAGAGCTCCTTGGGTAGAAACATTTCCATAGTGTATAGATGGTGGGATCATGGGGGCAGGTGGTGGATGGAGGCAAAAGAGGTTCAGACAACTCCTTCAGCTCCTCAGCTAAGATATGGGAAGGATCTTCAAAGGCAGTAGGCAAAAAACAGAGCAAGGGCCCTGGAGTTAGTAAAACCATATGCACAACAATCTTATTAAAATAGCACACTTACATGCTAAAAACTGGATGTTCAGCAAGTAAGAACCAATACTGGCCCCGCAAATATGATGGAGTACAACAGCCACAGGAAGCCAAGCCATACATGTAGCAGGTAAGGACACTGCGAACACTATACACCGCTCTGGAAGCTGGCAGGCAAAGCAGCGGTGTCAAGTGTCCACCACATGGTGTCCACCAAATGGGAAAAATAACAGCTGTCAAGATCCAACAGTGATGTCGGTAGTGGACGAGATGGATACGCCTGTCTACTGGGGCCAGTGATGTCGTAAATGAGAGAGACCACTACTTATTTCCGGGGCTCCACCTCCTTTATCAAGCAGCCTACTTGATAAAGGGGACGGGCCCCAAAAAACACATAGCGGGATCACTGTTGAATCTTGATAGCTGTTGTTTCACCCATGCGGTGGAGGACGCCTCTGCTTTTCCTGCCCGCTCCCATCGTGTGTGGTCACTGTGTCTTTACGTGCCGCATGTCCTGCTCGGCTTTCTGTGGCTGTTGTACTCCATCATGTTTGCGGTGCCAGTGTTGCTTCCTTCTTGCTGAACATGAAGTTTTTAATAGGTAAGTGTGCTATTTTTAATATGCAAGTATGCTATTTTAATAAATTATGCATATGGTTTTACTAACTCCAACGCCCTTGCTCTGTCTTTTGCATACTGCCTTCAGAGTTCCAAGTTAGCCTGTGATCTTTACATTATTATTTGTCACTGTAATGCCGCGTACACGCGATCGGATTTTCCAAGAACAACACCATGGATTTTTTTTTTTTCCGAACGATGTTGGCTTAAACTTGCCTTGCATACACACGGTCACACAAATGTTATCGGAAATCCTGAACGTCAAGAACGCGGTGACGTACAAAACGTAAGAGGAGCCGAGAAATAGGAAGTTCAATAGCCAGTGCGGCTCCTTCTGCTTGATTCCGAGAATGCGCGAGCTTTTGTGCGACGGACTTGTGTACACATGATCTGACTTTTCCGACAACAGGTGAAGTTGTCGGAATATTTGAGAACCTGCTCTCAAACATTTGTGGCCAGAAATTCTGACAGCAAATGTTCGATGGAGAGCATACACACGGTCGGACTTTCCGACGACAAGCTGACATCGAACATTTCCCGTTGGAAAGTCCGACCGTGTGTACGCGGCATTAGTGTGTGTTTTCTGGATCATTTTGTGCTTAAAAAAAGTGTCCAGTAAGTATTCAGATATAATTAAAGTACTGGCCTGTGATTGGTTGCTATGGGTTAACGTATCTGTTTTTGTGTAAATGATTAGATGTGCCCTGAGAACCAGGCAGACAACTAATTGAAGCTAAGCTTTCTGGCTGTGCTGGTTTTTTCTTGGACAGCCCCAAAGCTACTGATAATCAGATAGGGGAGTGTAGAGTCCATAGAACTAAAATCGGTTGTTGAATTTTCAAGAATATTTTTATGACTTATCTTAAGCAATCTGTCTCTGTCCCCTCTAGGCAGATTCTGCCTTGTTATCGCAAAAGAATTCTGATGACAATGTGTCTAAGCCCTTATACACACGGTTGGACATTCCGACAACAAAATCCGTCGGATTTTGTCCGAAACTAGTGTTGCATACACACGGTCGGACAAAGTTGTCGGAAAATCCGATCGTTCGTAACGTGATGACGTTATTTCGTTACGACGGGACTACGTTCAGGCTAGTAGCCAATAGCTTTGGTGTAGGAATTTGATCTGAGCATGCGTGGTACTTTGTCCGATCGGAATTCTCTACAAATGATCAGACAAAGTTGTCGGAAAATTTTATAGCCCAGCTCTAAAACAGTCCAATGGAGCCCACACACGGTCGGATTATCCGACAACACGGTCCGATATGACATTTTCCGTCGGAATGTCCGACCGTGTGTACAAGGGCTAAGAGGGGATTTCATCTCACTTTGGAGAGATTTCTTCTCGTTTCCCATTGAGAGATGAAAGGAAATCCCCCCCCCTGTGGAGCTGATAACATAAAAACAGACGGGCATTTCCCTACTCTCTCCAAAACGTAAAAAGTTCTGGTTTTAGATATAATTTAGAGCAGCCTTTCCCAAAGCAGTGTTCAGATACAACACTTGAGGAAAGAGAAGATTTTTTTGGGCTATGGACTTTCTAGGCACAATTACAACAACTTAATACTTAAAAAATATAAATTTTATTTACAAAAACACAAAAAAAAATACATGAAATAGTCATTAGTAATCAGAGGACTCGTCCCCAATTGTGTTACCGCTATTATAAAATATGGGTGCTATATTTGGTGGAAAAACACCATACATCACTCTCAAAGGTGAAATGGTAGATAATCCAAGATGGCGGAAAAACATCAATGAGGGTTGAACGATTATAATATGCTCGACATGTTTCGCATGTCTTCGCGCTTCTTCTGGAGCTTATTGTGACTGACTAATAAAGTAACAAGAAAGAAAATTAACAAAATATTAACAACAAAATAATAATTAATATAGCAATATGACATAAAGAGATATTCAGCGCAGTCTGGTTTGAGGACACGGAGCACCGGTGCACAAAAGGACAGTATGTAAGGAACACCATGGGGGCGTGTGTAACATAGTAAAAGTAAATTACATGGGGATCAAGGGGATACAAGATGTGTAAGGCCGCGTACACACGCGGGGACTGTTCGCTCAACTTTGTCCGCTGAACAGTGTTTCGGCGGACAGTCCGCTCGTGTGTGGGCTTCAGCGGACAGTTTCAGCGGACAGTCTGACGAACAAAGTTTTTCGGAAATTCCGAAAAAATGTCCGCTGAAACTTGGTTTGAGCGGACAGTCCGCCCGTGTGTAGGCTTGTTCGTCAAACTAAGTCTCGCGCATGCTCAGAAAGAATTTACACGCCGAAGGTTGCATTGCAGTGTATAGGACGTCGTTTTCTAGTCCCGTCGTACGTGCCGTTCACGTCATCGCGCACGGTTTCAGCGGACTGTTCGTTCGTCGTGTGTGGGCAAGTCCGTCCATGCTAATTTTGAGCGGACTGTCCGCTGAAACTGTTTGACGAACAAAGTTGAGCGAACAGTCCCCGCGTGTGTACGCGGCCTAATAAAACAGTATATCATGAGCCAGAACTTACTGAGTCTAAAATTGGGGATAGCTAGACCAATGCCATGCAAAGAAGACATTCCAAGACAAAGACGCACCCACTACAGATATCAATCTGCTTACGCCAATGTCTGCCCAGCAGGGCTAAGCGCTGGTATATTTGAAAATCCCCAGGATAGTGTTCTAAAATATGGATAAAAGATGAAGAATTTGTTTAAACAGGCAGTGAGACATTGCCTGATCTCTGCAGCCGCGCATCGGGGCAATGTCTCGCTGCCTCTGATTAGCGCAGCGCTGCGCCGACTTCCTGGCGGGCTCTGCACGTGTTCCATGCGAACACGCCTGAGCTCATCCTTACTGACCACCTGTGTAAGGAGGCCTTTCTCCACTGACCAGCAATGTGAGCGTAGAAAGCAAATTTCACAGTTTACATTTATTTTCTGGTCATGATATTTACTAGTTACATTTAATTGTTCTTACTGAAAATAATGTTGTTACATACACTAAGTCAGGGCTGGGACAAGGGGTGGGCAAGAGGGATGGCTGCCCTGGCCACCATGGTATCATGTGAGATGGGGGGGCACCACAAGGAGATGGAGGGGGGTTTGTGTTGGGTGAGAGAATTTTGGGGGCAGCAGGGGATAAAAATTGTTCTAGGAGGGGAATTTTTATATTGGGGGGTGGGGGGGGGGTGCACTAGGAGAGGTAATTTGGGGACATTTGTATTTGGGCTGGGATGGGGGGAGAGGATAGGGGGTTTTGGGGTGTTTGTGCTAGAAGAGGGGATTTGTGCTATGAGGGTAAAAAAAAAATGGGGGGGGGGGGGGGTTGTGCAAGCAGGAATGATGGGAGGTACTTTTGCTGGGAGGGTGGATTTCAGCAGGGAGGCAGATTTATTTTGGGAGGAGGGAGAATTTATGCTTAGGGGGGTAAGTGTGCACATTAAAGCAATTTTAATGTGCATGCTTACCCCCCACCCCCTTAATGCTCATACATCTTTGGCGCAGTTTGGCCTATTCACTCCGGACACCACATTCCTGAGATTTTGTATTTACTTTTTTATCTCAACTTCTAGTTCACAATACTGTGCATTAAGCAGTAGATTCAGTAATGATTAGCAGGGATTCCTAAGACCTAAGAAATTATTATAATGTTCCTCCATATTGAAAAAGAATAAATGGTTGGGAAAAGGCTGGTCTGTAGAGGGAAAGGCTGGTCTATAAAGGTAAAGGTTGATCTATAGAGGGAAAGGCTGGTCTATAGAGGGAAAGGCTGGTCTATAGAGGGAAAGGCTGGTCTCCAGGCTGACCAGAGACTTGCGAGTGTACTGGTCACTGGAGCTTACAATTGAATAAGGGACCGAAATTCAGGAGCCAAGCTAGGTAAAAAAAGTCTTGAAGGATTATCTAAGCTTTAACGTTGGAAAGATAATGTCACTGCCATAGTGCTCCCCTCCTGCGTCCCCTTGGATTGGAGCAATGCGCATTTTCTTGTACCACCAAAGAAGGAGGTCAGTGGATGTCAAAGACGCGTTATGTGGATTGTGAAGGGTTCTTGCAATATTCACTCTTTGTTATGCAGCAGACAGGAAGCATTGTCACTGTGAGGAGCTTTGCTGAACAATGTAGCCAGGAAGGATGACGCAGCCTGGAGGTTTGTGTGAATTATCCCTGGAAATGTCCCTGAGTTTCCAAACTGAATAACTTGACCAGCTTTTCTCAATCGCTCAGGTCCCAGGGAACCCTTACTAAAGACAATTTGTTGCCAGTCAATGGGGAAAAATGCCCTTTACATTAGTGGTCAGTAAGAAGAATGCCCTTATGCCCCATACACACAATCATAAATTCTGCCAGCAAAAGTCGGATGAGAGCTTTTGGTCAGAAATTCCGACCGTGTGTAATGCTCCATCGGACTTTTGCTGGCAGAATTCCAACCAGCAAAAGATTGAGAGCAGGTTCTCTATTTTTCGGTCGGAAAAAGTTCCGATGCGAAAATGCGTTAGTCTGTATGCAATTCAGACGCACAAAAAAAAAATCACGCATGCTCGGAAATAATTTGACGCATGTTTGGAAGCATTGAACTTCATTCTCGTCGTGGTGCTGTACGTCACCGCGTTCTTGACGGTCGAAAGTTAAGAGAACTTTTGTGTGACCGTGTGTATGCAAGGCAAGCTTGAGCGGAATTCCGTCGGAAAAAACATCCATGTTTTTTCTGACGGAGTTTCTGATCGTGTGTACGCACCATTACAGTGGTGGTCAGAATGCCACCCTTACCAACAGCTAAAAAGATATTTGATGTCATGCTACTGGCTTTGCCAAGTGCCATTGGCTTTGGAACTATGGCCTTCAAATTGAAGATCAACCAGCCACAGCTCAAGGAACCCCTAGCAACCTCTGGAGGAACCCAAGGGTTTCACGGTACCCTGTTTGAAAATGGCTGAACTAGACCATAAAGTTCCTCCTTTTACAGCAACAGAAAAACTGTCCTTGGACATTAATTCTTTACTTTTAACAAAATTGAAGCAAAAGGTAAACATTTTCAGAAATAATGTTTAGCATCGACCCGCACAGTTGTTCATAACTTTCATAAGATATTAAGTAATGGGGCCAGTTCGGGTACAGATGGGATTTTTTTTTCTATCGGACAGCGAGGTTGGCACACAGTCACTGAGATGGGCGCTGTACAGAGAGGGCGTGCAAATATTGTTCATATCCTAGATGTGTGTCCACACCTCTGGGCTAGCTGTCTCAGGTTGTCTGACCTGTGCCTGGTTGTCCTTTGGAATGAGCATTTTGCTGAATAATGGGAAACCTCCCTCCACCGCTCTGGAATCCAGTCAAGCAAGTCAGCAGCGGAAAGCGTTAACTCTGCATAAAGAGGAAAGTCACGCCACGCCTTATTTAAATGGGCTGCCACCTTGTTACCTGATCCAGGATATGTGGAGCCTCCTGACATCAACTAGGTGAGGACAAGCGTGCGCAGCTCCGAGGACCTGCCTGGCCACAGGTACTGTTCACCACATATGATTTATACCTTCTGTATACGCCCTGCGATGATTGCTAGCACTCTGCCACTCTATGTGTTACCTGCTTACAGCGTGGGATGTATTATTATACATTTTTTTACTTGTGATCACCTGGCGGTGTGGGAAGGGGGTAAATAATGCAAGCTCGCCTTTTTCGAATTTCCATAGCCCTTGGCTTGAATGCGACTCCTACAGTAATAATGCTAGAACTTAAAAAAGACATTTTGTGGTATTTGGGGGCAGTGGTGCATTGGACAACACCTTGGCGATGGGTTTACTTAGAATTCTGTCCTTTGTATATAAATGTTTCACATAGTTATTGGATGCGTTATGGAATGGGGCTGTGCCTCACCACACCTGTACAGTTACAATGACACTCTGTCACTCTGATAAATGTCATGGCTGTTTGTTTGCACAATTTACGGTTGTCATTGAGAAAAAAAAAGCTTTGTGTTCTCATTGTAAGATCAGAGAGACAATGCCTGCATACCCAGAGGGCACATAGCACTGAGCCCTGACCTCGTTATGCTCGTTATACCCAAATGGAGGGGTCCCAGGTGCCCAGCACTTTGCCCTGACCCTCTGCCTGTTTGTTATACCAAAGTGGGGAGTCAGCCATGCCCAGTACTAAGCCCCGACTTCTACCTGCTTGTTATATCCAAGTGGGGAAAGCGGAGGTGCCCAGTATGAAGCACTGACCTCTGCTTATTTATATCCAAGTGGAGGAAAGGGTGGTTCAGAGGTGCCCAGTACTAAGCCCTGCCTAACCTCCTTTTGTTTAATATATCCAAGTAGGTGATCAGAGGTATGCATTACTATGCCCTGAACTTTACGTGTTCATTATACCCAAGTGGGAGAGTTGGAGATGCCCAGTACTAAGCCTTGACTTCTACCTGCTTGTTATACCCAAGTGAGGGAATCGGGGGGGGGGGGGGGTGCCCAGTACGAAGCACTGACCTCTCTTTATATCCAAGTGGAGGAAAGGGGGGGGTTCAGAGGTGCCCAGTACTAAGCGCTGATCTTTTTTTGCTTAATATATCCAAGTGGGGTATTATAGGTGTCCATTACAAAGTCCTAACCTATACCTGCTTATTATACCCAAGTTGGAGAATTGGAGGTGCCCAGTACTAAGCCTTGACTTCTACCTGCTCATTATACGCAAATGGTGGAATCGGAGGTGCCCAGTACGAAGGTCTGACCTCTACTTGTGTATACCCGAGTTCAGGGAAGTGGGGGTTCAGAGATGCCCATTACTAAGCCCTGACCTCTACCTGCTTGACATACCCAAGTGGGAGAATTGTAGGTGCTCAGTACCTAAGCCCTGCCCTCTACCTGCTCATTATACCCAAGTGGGGGGCTCAGAGGTGCCCAATACTAAATTCTTACCTCTACCTGCTCATTAGACCCAAGTTGGGGTTATGAGAGAGCCAGGCACTCCATGGAAGCTTTAGCTTTAACCTCAATACCTGGTATATGAAAACCATGACAAGTCAATCATATGTTTCCACTATCTCATTGTTTATTTGATGTTGCTCTCCCTGTAATGCAGTTTTTTTTCTGGCATAGGTGAGCTGGGTATAAAGTAAACATTTACCCAGCCTACAGTATGTGATATTCTTGCATACCCTGCAGGAATGTTCCCCATACAGAAGCATGTAGGGGATTACCGGTATATTGCCTTCATATAAAGACCTGAAGAAAGGACTCTGGCACCGGTGGAGTGCGCACATCATGTTGAGTTTGGGCTGTTTACGTCCCTTCCGAAGGTAGTAGAGAGTCCGAAAACCATAAATATATCCCATATTTGGTGGAGCTTTATCAAGTTCTCATGTAGGATTGCAACCCAGCTGTGAAGAGGTTAAGGACAGATTTTTAATTATCCTCAACACACGCATATAATGACCCATGAGGTCTCCATGTTACTGAGTGTGCTCCTCTGCAGTCCTTATAGAAGGATCCAGCACAGCAATGTGCACCAGTCCCTCCATTATGTCCTGTGAGCCATTACTGACCACTCTGATCTGGCTGGCTCTGTCTGTGCTGCCTCTATGGTTACAGGTGGTTATCCTGCAAGCTTTAAGCCTTCTAATTATCCACAGCAAATACACGTGTGATCATTAACTGGGCCAAACCTGCTGCTGTTAGTGAGGAGGTGGACAGAAGGATAGTTAACCGTGCCTGGTGGAGTACGGCTTTGACTTGGGGTGGCCATGTGGGCCATGTATTGGAAAGCGTATTGCATTATCTCTGGATTGGCCAAGAACATGTCTGATGTGGCCTGCTAAGCCATTGTGGCAGTGACTTGACAGTTTTGGACACAGTTTCTTTGGCCACAGTAAGTTTTACTAAAGGCGCCCCAAATTTGATATGATCAAAAGAGCCCTCTTTAGTTCTGCTTGAGAGCTGAACCTTCATAATTGAAATACTGGCAAATAATTTCTTTAGGGATCAGTGTACCAGCTATAAAGCTTTCTTTCCTTTTTTTTTTTTTTTTTTTTTACTTATTTTTTAAAATTTTTATTAAATTTTTTTTTAGATAATAGCTTGAAATATAAAAAAAAAAAGAAAAGAAAAAAAACAAGAAAAGTTTGTAGATTTGTATACATTTTTTTTTTCTCTTCAAATAATTGTTTTGTAAAATACACTTATGACAACATCTTAGAACGTTATGTAACATTACGCATTCCGGTATTAATGAACGATGTCAGTTTAATTACAGTGTTATGGTACATCCGGTATGTTAAGATTTAATTAGGTTGAAGATATGTTAGGATATCAACTATCACTATAACAATTGATCTTTACGGATAGGATATATACTGTAATTGTATCTGTTCACCATGTGTATTTCCAAGATTTTCTATGTAGCCAAAAAAAAAGAGTGAGTAAACGAACCAGTTTATTTAGGAATTAAAGGGAAGTGTTGAGAAATATAGAAAGCAAAGAGTCATCCCTCAGCAAAAATAGAGACTGAACATAGAAGAGTGATAGCAGAAAAGAGACCGAGTGGCCAATGAAGTCTGTCACTTTTTTTTTTTTTTTCTGTATCTACAGTATTTTTTACATTTTATTTTTTTCTTGACTGAGTATAAGGCTGGGTTCACACCATTGGGAATTGGATGCGAGATCCCCCCATCCAATTCGCAATAGCAAGAGATTTTGACCGGCTCTCTACGGAGCCGGTTCACATATCTCCGCAGCAGGTCCAGTGCGTTTTGCAGAAAAAAAAACTATGTGCGTCTTTTGGTTCGTTTTCAGGTCTGAATTCGGGCTGAGATCGGACCTGAAACGGTGACCCAACACGCACCGGACCCCTGCTGTGAGCCACATGTGGCTCATATGTGAACCGGGCCTAAATGTTTGTCCCAAGCATGTTTACATCTATTTACTGTTGGTTGACTCAACTACCTCTGCCGGAAGTCTATTCCAATCATCAACTACTCTTTCTGTAGAATAATACTTTCTAATGCCGCGTACACACGATCAGATTGTCCGGCGTACTTAGTCCGCCGAAACGCATTTCAGCGGACAATTCGATCGTGTGTGGGCTTCAGCGGACTTTTCCAGCGTGAAGTCCGGCGGACTAAGAAAGTATTTTTTCACTCCAATCTTCCCGTCGGACTTGGGTTTCAGAGGACAATACGTTCGTCAGTATGCTAGTACGGCGGACTAAGAATGACGCATGCTCAGAAGCAAGTACGAAAAAGGAAGCTATTGGCTACTGGCTATTGAACTTCCTTTTTCTAGTCCCGTCGTACGTGCTGTATGTCATCGCGCAAGCGAACGTCGGACTTTCTGTGTGTCCGTGTGTGGCCAAGTCCGTTCGGTAGAAAGTCCGCCGGATTGTATGTCGGACTAAGTACGCCGGACAATTCGATCGCGTGTACGCGGCATAAGATTACTTTTGAACTTTCCTCCTGCTAGTTTGAGGTCTTGCCCCACGTGTTCCCTTAGCTTCATATTGACTGTGCCCCTTTCTGTTTATATACTGAATCCATGGATTCAAACCCCTTTGGCATCTCTCCTATGCTGTGATGACCAGCTTACATGCATCTGTGATCATTTGGGTTTGGTTAGCTCAAAAATGACTGAAGGTTTATATATATATATATATATATATATATATATATATATATATATATATATATATATATATATATATATATATATATATATATATATATAAAATATATGGGTCTATCTGCCCTTGTTGCCCAAAGCAGCCTCTCTCAACCTTTCTGGCCCCTTTCATGCAGGATGCACTGCAGCTGCGATCCGCTTGCGCAGCAGGGGATCTCTCTGCTGATCCCCGCTGAGCAGGCGGATGACAGGTCCATGTATGTTAATACAGAGAGGACATGGACACAGACCGCTCTCCTCTATAAGCAGCCAGATGCAAACGGACCACCTATCTGTTTACACCTGACTGCCACTGGATGGAAGGGGAACGGATCCCCATCCATCTCTTTTTGGCAGATCGGATTGGATTGGATGTAGGTGGACATATGTATGTTTACAGCCACATCTCCATAGAAAAAAAATGGAGGTTTCCGATCGGGTCCGCTCGAACATCTGTGTGAAAGGGGCATTTAACATGGATGAACCTTTGAAATAACTATTTGGTCTCAGGGATCCCTTACAAATATTGACTTTACAGTATAAGTACAGTGGAGAAAATTATTATTTAATCCCCTGCAAATTTTGTTTGCCCACTTGCAAAGAAATGAGGGGTCTATCATTTTTATCATAGGTGTATTTATGATAGAGACAGAATTTCAACCAAAAATCCAGAAAAGACACATGATGCAAATGATGCAATGTGCGTAAAATAAGTATTTGATCCCCAATCAAAACATGACTTAGTACTTGGCAGAGAAATCCTTGGTGGCAAGCTCAGAGGTGAGATGTTTCTTGTAGTTGGTTACCAGGTGTGCACACATCTCAGGAGGGATCTTGTCCACTCTTCCTTACCGATCAAGTGGCTGTCACTTAGAAACTTGTAGTGTCAGCTTCCTCCATAAATTTTCTATAGGATTAAGGTCTGGAGACTGACTAGGCCACTCCATGACCTTAATGTGCTTCTTTTTGAGCCACTCCTTTGTTGTCTTGGCGGTATGTTTTGGTTCATTATCATGCTGGAAGACCCATCTTCAGTGTTCTGGGAGTACAAGAATGTTCTCACCTAAGATTTTACAATATATGGCCCTGTCCTTCGGCCCCTCAATGCGGCAAAGTCTGCTTGTACCTTTAGCAGAGAAACTGCCCCAAAGCATCATGTTTCCACCTCCATTTTTCTTCCTCCAAACACGGCACAGGAAGGCACATGTACAGGCATGTCTGAAGTTTGCCACTGAACATCTAAATGATTGGGAAAAAGTGCTGTAGTCAGATGAGACCAAAATTGAGCTCTTTGCATTGACTTGACTCGACGTGTTTGAAAGAAGAAAAATGCTGACTATGACCCTAAGAACACCATCCCTACAGTCAAGCACAGAGGTGTAAACATGCTTTGGGGCTGTTTCTCTGCTAAAGGTGCAGGATGACTTTGCCATATTGAGGAGCCAATGGACGGGCCCATGTATTGTAAAATACTGGATGAGAACCTTCTTCCCTCAGCCAGAAAAGATGGGTGGTGGATGGGTCTTTCAGCATGACAATGAGCAAAAACATACCGCCAAGGCAACAGAAGAAGCACATTAAGGTCATGGGGTGGCCTAGCCGGTCTCCGGACTTTAATCTTATAGAAAATTTATGGAGAGAGCTGAAACTTCGAGTTGCAAAGCGACAGCCAAGAAACCTTAAGGATTCAGACAAGATCTGTATAGAAGAGTGGACAAAATCCCTCCTGAGATGTGTACAAACCTGGTCACCAAGTACAAGAAACGTCCCACCTCTGTGCTTGCCAACAAGGGTTCTCCACCAACTACTAAATCATGTTTTGATTGGGGATCAAATACTTATTTTTACTCACTGAACTAAAACTCAATTAATAACATTTGTATCACGTGATTTCTGGATTTTTGCTTAATATTCTGTCTCTATCATTTAAAATACACCTATGATAAAAATTATAGACCATTAATTTCTTTGTAAGTGGGCAAATTTACAAAATCTGCAGGGGATTCAATTATTATTTTCCCCACAAGTACCGGGATAACCCACCACAATCGCATACCAATCGATAAAGCTTTGGAAACTCATGATAACTTGATAAGTGTTTTTTTAAAGGTGGTCGGTCTCTTTGAATAAGGCCACAAACAACTCCTAAAATCAACCGTTTTAATTCCATTGAAATCCTAATGCCGCGTACACACAATCGAATAAGTCTGCCGGAGCACAGTACTCCAGACAATTAGATCGTGTGTGGGCTCCAGCAGACTTAGAAAGTAGTTTTGACTCAAAATTTGTCCGCCGGACTTGGCTTTCAGCGGACAATTCGTTGGTCAGTGTGCTAGTCCGGCAGACTAAGAATGACGCATGCTCTGAAGCAAGTACGAGAAGGAAGCTATTGGCTACTGGCTATTAAACTTCCTTTTTCTAGTCCCGCCGTACGTGCTGTACGTCATCGCGTTAGAAATCGCTGGACTTTCGGAGTGTCCGTGTGTGGCCAAGTCCGTTCGTTATAAAGTCCAGCAGATTGTTTGCCGGACCAATTCCGCCGGACAATTCGATCGTGTGTACGCGGCATAAGCATAATAGGTGATATATCTCCCCCTGTACTTAAACATAAGGCATGTACATTAGAGCATAATTCCATTCAGGACATCAAACCCTCAGTATAAGGTTATGTTTTAACCAACAATGCTCATTTCCAACATTAGACGTGTGGCACCAAATCTGTGCTGATCTCAACTTGGTCTGAGTGGCCACTTGGACCACGCTTCTATTGATTTTTGCCATCAGCCAAGCCACCTAAGGGCAACTGGGACCCCCCTGAAGGGTGATTTGAAGGGTGAAGCCCTAAAGATCTGTGACCATTGAACAATTACTGGTGGGTGGCTGTGCTACACTTTGATAGCCTATTCGTGGTCTGGTTCACTTACTATATTTTGTTACAGTTGAACAAGCGTAATCCTAACATTTGAGGATTGGACAGAACAAAAGAACCGTAATCCCCTAAAGAAACCCTCTGTGGGCGAAGCACCTCGGGAGTCATTTGATACAATATTTGTGTTTCCATTAACACTTGCATGTTATCTTATACTAAGGATTTGATGTCCTGTGTGGAATTATGCTTTAATTCAGCCTTCCTCAACCTTTTCAACACAGAGGAATCCTTGATACTTTTCCAGTCTAAGGGAAGCCCTGCTAAAAATGACTAGATCGACAACTTATGCTATATTAGTGTGATGGTCAGTGGAAAGAACTCTTCTTACGCTTGTGGTCATTGGGGAGAAATACCCCCTTACAGATGGCTAATAAGATCAATGATATCAGTGGGAACTTATCTGAGAAGCTGAAATTACTTGAAACCTTGCTCTCTAATGCAGTGGTCTCCAAACTACAGCCCTTTGCTTGCTTTTATCTGGCCCTTGGGGCACTATTTCATCCACTGATACTAACATTGGGGAATAATTGCCCCGCACTGAGACCAGTGAAAGGGCACAATACGTCCCCTATGACTCTAACGAAGGGGCACAATTCCTCCCAATGATGCCAACAATTGGGTGCAATGACGCCAATAATGAAGCACAATTGATCCCAATGGCAACAACAATGGGGCACAATTCCTCCCACTGACATCAACTATGGGGCATTATTTTTTTTCCACTGATGTTGGGACTTTTTCTACTCCCAATGGCCAGTGTCCATTCAGGGGGTCCCTAAAGTCTGAAGGACAGTCAACTGACCCCCTTTTTAAAAATTTTGGAGACCCCATGCTCTAATGTATGACTTGTTTTTTAGTACAAGGGGAGGTATATTCCCTATTCGATTTAGGATTACTATGGAAAAACATATTTTTTTTGTTATGTGACCTGTTTCTCAGAGAACATTCACCTTTTAAAATCCACTTTTTTAGATTATCGCGTGTTTCCCGAGATTAAGCAATATTACTTTACAGTATAACTGAAGGCAATTTTTTTTTTATAGTTTTAGATATAACTGAGAGATTAGAACACCTGATTATTACTGTCTGCGTTCCTGTTAGATACATTTACCCTCGCTATTTGTCCTGGAGACTGTTCTCAGCGAAAAAAGGCAAAGAAAATACCAAACCATAGGGTGGTCACCAGAACAGGAGGGGAAATCTACCAATGGGGACACTAGTTCTGGGGACACTAGTTCTGGGGACCCTAGTTCTGGTGACTCTAAAGAAAAATTTTCCCAATGATGATCAGGGGGAAGAACGTCCCTTACATTTGTGGTTAGTGGGGAGAATCTCCCCCCTTACAGATAGTTTAAAAAAGATGCTCAGATCAAATTCCTAGACCAAAGCTATTGGCTACTAGCCTGAACGTAGTCCCGTCGTAACTAAATAACGTCATCACGTTAAGAACGATTGGATTTTCCGACAACTTTGTCCAACCGTGTGTATGCAACACCAGTTTCGGACAAAGTTTTGTTGTCGGAATGTCCGACCGTGTGTACAAGGGCTAACGGAGACATTGAAACCCGCCTCCAATTTGAAATAATGTAAACCCAGCCTTAAATTCTATACACTGGTGTGGCAATCAAATGGAGACCCTAGTTCTGGGGACACTAGTTCTGGGGACCCTAGTTCTGGTGACTCTAAAGGAAAATTTTCCCAATGATGATCAGGGGGAAGAATGTCCCTTACGTTTGTGGTTAGTGGGGAGAATCTCCCCCCCTTACAGATAGTTTAAAAAAGATAATTTATACCAGTGGTTACTTATCTCAGAGGTTGAAATTGCTTGTTGCTCAAGGGACCCAAGCATCCACTGAAGGGACCCTAGGGTTCCATGGGACTTTGGTGGAAAACATTTTGGTCTAAAGCATCTCGGTGGGATATCTGGGTGGATTATTAAGCTGAGGTCCTCAAAACTTCAAAAAGAACCATGTGAAATCCCAGAAAAGACCGAGACCTTAACTTCAATCACGTAAAGTCCTGTGTGTGGTCGGTATTTTTCATAGAACGCTGTGTCCTTGTCTGTGGTGGGCGATGGTTCCATCTATTACAAGTCCCATCACATTAAGCCCTTGTACACACGGTCAGACATTTTCGACAACCAAATCCGTCGGATTTTGTCCGTCGGATTCTGTCCGTCGGATCTTGTCCGAAACTGTTGCATGCACACGGTCGGACAAAGTTGTCGAAAAATCCGATCTTTCAGAACGTGATGACGTAATTTCGTTACGACGGGACTACGTTCAGGCTAGTAGCCAATAGCTTTGATGTAGGAATTTGATCTGAGCATGCGTGGCACTTTGTCCGATCGCAATTCTCTACACATGATCGGAGTATGTCCTAGTCGGAAAATATTTCCAACATGTTGTAAAATTTGGTCCGACGGATATTCCGACGGAAACAGTCCGATGCAGACCACACACAGTCGGATTATCCGACAACACGGTCCGATAGGACACATTCCGACGGATTCTCCGACCGTGTGTACAAGGGCTAGGAGTCACGCAGATCGTCTTTCTGTACACTGTGTCTTACAGAAAGCAAATAACAAAGGGAAAGGGATGCAAATAAGGGAGGGTCAAACTCTGCGTTCTCATGTTCCTTCAGCTATAAATGTATGGAAAAGGGAGTCACTTCATATATGAGGTGTAATTACACCTGAACTTTCCCTGAGGAGCATACACTTGGGATGCACTATCCTCTGTGCTAATGTATGTGAGTTTACGTTACCGTACTTGTTATTGTTTGGATTAACCAATCAAATAATACTCTGTTATTTCCCTATGTTTGCCTGGTTTTGTTAGATCTGATAGGTGATGTGAGCAGAGAATAATTCATATCAAAATGTGTTTTCCATGGTGGAGATTTTGTTCAAGGTAGGTACTTTGGTTTCTGCTTTTTTGGTCATGATAGTCAAATCACTTAGATGGACATGTTTGTGGTTAGGAGGGCCTGGTAAAAATTCCATCTCGCTTTAACCTTGCTGTTAGAAACATCATATGTAACCAACGTATTTCAGAGGAAAATTCCCTCTTCTTCAGGGTTTGAACGCATTTTTTTAAAACAATCTAGATGGAATATAGATATAGTATATCTATATATCTATATAGTATAGAATCCTTAATTGCAGGTAGTTAGGCCAGCCTGTTTTGTTGGTAAAATATATCGCTAACTAAATACAATTAGGTCAGAGAATCCGAGAAATTCTGACATAGAGGAAAAAAAGAATGTGCTACCGTGAAGGAAATGAGATCCATGTAGTAGATCAGAGACTTATCATTGAGTGTTCCCTTAAGTCACCAACTGTTTTTTGTTGAGGGCCGTGCATTACACAGGAATGCCTATAATCCCTTGTCAGGCCTGGAATGATAGACGGGTCTTCTGATAACTTTAAGCCCTTGTACACGCGGTCGGACTTTCCGATGGAAAATGTCCGATCGGACCATGTTGTCGGATAATCCGACCGTGTGTGGGCTTCATCTGACTTTTTCCCTCGGAAATGTCCGACCAACAAAGTTTGAGAGCTGGATATAAAAATTTTCCGACAACGTGATCCGATCGGACCTTGTCCGATCGTTTGTAGAGAATTCCGATTGGACAAAGTGCCATGTATGCTCAGATCAAATTCCTAGACCAAAGCTATTGGCTACTAGCCTGAACGTAGTCCCGTCGTAACTAAATAAGGTCATCACATTAAGAACGATCGAATTTTCCGACAACTTTGTCTGGCCGTGTGTATGCAACACCAGTTTCGGACAAAATTTTGTTGTCGGAATGTCCGACCGTGTGTACAAGGGCTAACAGAGACATTGAAACCCGCCTCCAATTTGCAATAATGTAAGCCTTAAATTCTATACTCTGGTGTGGCAATCAAACAAAAATGTTTTGAGTCAATTGATGGAAACATTTGCATACTCTGTCCAATGATCTTTCACAAACGGTTGTTCAAAAATGTAACAGTGTATGGCCATTTCAACCCTGAATGTAACTGTAGCCCAATACAAAGTTCTACCCAGGGTTACCCATGGTTTGGCTGGATGGCAGCACAATCAGGCAGAGGTTTTGGACATATCTGTGTATACGACTCTTCACTGACGGGGAGGGTGCTCTAGACTTTATCTTCATGGGAGCTGGATGCATACAAGGCAAAATGGTGACCTTCAGCAACCAATCAGAAATCGCTTCTTAGCTGGTCAGACTGTAGTAAAGTATAATCCAGTAGGTTTGTAGGCAGGTAAAGTTTAATTCTGTCCCAGTCAGGAGGGTTAGTGTTAATTGGGTTTCCCGGTTCTTCTTTGGCGGCCTTTCCTAGGTCTGATCCACTGGACCAAGGGACAGGGGCCCAGATCAAAGAGGGTCGATAGGGAGAGTGGGAAAAGAGGTTCCTGCTGTCGCCGTTGCCGGAGTCTGTCCTGTTGGCCTGCTGATATGCTGAGACCGGAGTACCAACTAAGAAGCATCTGCCTTCAGGATCCATCTACAGCTTAAAGGAAATGCTGGGACCTGCAATCTGCCCTGAACCATGCCAAATATAGACCCTATCCTGTGCAGGTATGCTGGGGCAGCCACAAGCCTGAGTTAGGGATTTGTTTAGCTTTTGAAACTTTACCTTTTGCCTGGTCTAAAGTTACTTAAACTGGTTCTAAAGGCAGAAGGTTTTTTTTTTTTATTATCTTAATGCATTCTATGCATTAGGATAAAAAAAAAAAAAAAACACCTGTGCGCAGCAACCCCCCTCAGTCCCCCTAATACTTACCTGAGCCCCATCTTGATCCACCAATGTTCCATGAAAGCCTTGCTTGTCCGGGGATGCTCCCATATTGGCTCCTGCTGCTGTCAATCAAACCCAGTGAGCCAATGAGGAGGGGTTGCACACACAGAGCGGTGGCTTGGCTCGGGTGCCCCCATAGCAAGCTGCTTGCTGTGGGGGCACTCGGCACTAGGAAGGGGCCAGGATCACTGGTGGAGGATCCGAGAAGAGGAGGATCAAAACCATTACACAGAGCAGGTAAGTATAACATGTATGTTAATGTTTAAACAAGGAAAAAAAACAAAAAAAAAAAAGACATTAATATCACTTTAAGGAGGAAGTAAACCCTGATGAGTTTACTTCCTCTTTCATTCCCTGCAAAGGCAAAGCATAATTGACTACTATGCATCGCATAGTAGCCCATTATGTGTCACTTACCTGACACAGGAGCCAGCGAAGTCACCGCTGTCCCCTGTAGTCCGGCGCATCCATCTTCTCAGTGGGGTCTCGCAGCTCCGCCGCTGTCATTCGGCGAAGCCGTGATGACGTCACTCCCGCGCATGCGCACGGGAGCCGACACGCGCGGCAGCTCCGTCGTTGAAAATGCCGCGCTCAGTGCGCCGTAGACAGCGGTGCCTGTATTCGGGCAAATATCTCCTAAACCGTATAGGTTTAGGAGATCTTTCTTGGACCTACAGGTAAGCCTTAATCTAGGCTTACCTGTGGGTCAAAGTGTGTTGTAAGGGTTTACAACCACTTTAAGGGGTCAGCTAAGCAATTTGGGATATGAAGACACAATAGGTTACCAAGGGTAACAAAGGTTTCTCTAGCAGCCTGCCATAAACGTGTACATGTGACCGGTGGGGTAGCTTCTTGCAGGTGGAGCTGTTATCGGCACACACTCCGCGAGAAGGTCCGTCCATCTCCCATAGTAACGGGAGCTGATCAGCACTGCAGAAGTCCCAAGCCTGTACACCGGTACGGAAGAGTTGAATAAAGTGTATGCACGGAGTTGGCACTCGGTGCACGGCGGGCCTCTATACCGTTACTTGGATTGAGGTATCTGTGTGCCCCTCCTAAATGCATCCATTGCCCCTCCTAAATTGACCGTGGTGGTGTATAATTACACCACAGGAGTCTACTAGAGTTCAGTGGTCTGGTTTGGGTCCCTGCCTTTACTTGAACAAAGATCCTAGCGTAGCCCAGAAGAACCCAACTCCAGGGTAGGCCTCCTATGTGACTCACACTTGGCATCCAACAAGGAGGAGAACATGGAGGAAGTATCACCCGCCTACTACCCCACCCCCTCACAGTTTACAGGTTGATCTATATATTGTTTTTGCACTTTTTTTTGTTTTTGTAATATGCTTAACAATATGGATAGTATACAACAGACTGCCGAAATGGAGCAGGACATCCTGTTGCCATTCAATATACATATAAGACTGTCCACGTGAATTGTGGGCCGGCTTCCCTGTAGACTGATCTGCAGGTAACTTTTGTGTTTTGTGTGGGAGAGGAGCAAGAGACAAATGAGCGTTTCCTCTGCTCAGCTCAGCACGGCACAGGAAATGTACGAAACTTTCACAAGTCTCTCTGGCCAGCAGTTCTCCTTTCTTATCTTTCTCACAAGAGCGATGTGTATGGAAAGACCTCCTGCATGAAGTGCCAGCATGGTGGACTTCTTTGCTCGAGCCTCCCGGAAGATGAGGAGGAGAGTGCTCAGCCTTCCCAACACCAAAACGATACAGGTCAGAGGGTGGAGACTGGAAGCCATTGTGTCCTCTTTCTGTAACACCCTGTGTTGTAGGTGAAAAGAGGGGTGCGGAGAGTGTGGCAGACTATTATCTCTGAATTCGTGTCTCAATACCGGCCTCTCTATACAGACCGGAAGGGGGAATACTGCCCACCCACCCATCTTTTGATAACGGACCCTTTTTATATTCTCTTAAAGGAGAACTGCTGGTCAGAGCGACTTGTGATGCTAGCTCTGTCTGATACCAGACCTCAACACGGGCAGAAAAAGGAACAAAGGGATTAATGTCCCTCTATCTTGTGATACTGGCCCCTCTACATTGGCTGAAAGGGGAACTGAGGGGTTGTTGCCCCCTATTTCCCGATACCAGCCTCCCTGTACTGGCTGGAAGTACAGAAAAGAGTCCCCAAGACGTTCCTGGCATTGGCACAGTGTCCTTTACCTGCAACGTCAACACTCTTTGCTGCAGGTGACACTCGGGAAATTGACAGAGGGGTGCCGAAAACACATTGTGCCGCCCAGGGGTGGATTTACTTCTTTGTCGCTTGGGCAGTCTACTTTTATCTCTGAATTAGCATTTTGATACCAATCCCTCTATACTAATTGCAAGGGAAACTGAGGGGTCACTGCCCCCTATTATCTGTATTATCTGATTCTGGGTTCTCTACACTGGCTAAAAGGGGAACTGAAGGGTTACAGCCTCCCATCTTCTGGTACTGGTCCTCTATACAGACTGGAAGGGGAACTGAGGGGTCAATGCCCCCCATATTTTGAATCTGGCTTCTCTATATAGGTTGAGTGGGGTACTAAGGGGTCAATTCTGCTAGTCTTCTGATACCAGCCCCTCTACACTGGTTGAAAGGGTGGGTCGAGGGGTCGATGCCCCCATTCCCTGATAAAACCCCTCTATACAGGCTAGAAGGGGGACTGAAGCATCATCGCCCCCAAATCTTCTGATACTGGCCCCTCTACACTGGCCGAAGGAGGAACATGAGAGTGGGGTACTAAGGGGTCAATTCTGCTAGTCTTCTGATACCAGCCTCTCTACACTGGTTGAAAGGGTGGGTCGAGGGGTCGATGCCCCCATCCCCTGATAAAACCCCTCTATACAGGCTAGGAGGGGGACTGAAGCATCATTGCCCCCAAATCTTCTGATACTGGCCCCTCTACACTGGCTGAAGGAGGAACATGAGAGGTCACTGCCCCCCATCTCTTGATGCCAGCCCATCTATAGAGGCTGGAAAGGGAACTGAGGGGTCACTGCCTCCCTTCTTTTGATACCAGCCCCTCTATACTTGCTGAAAGAGGGGTCACTGCCTCTATTTGCTGATACCGACCCCTTTATACTGACTGGAGGTGCAAAAAAGTGACCCCCAAGGCAAAGTATGGTGTCAGACTGCTAGGAAATGTAGCTATTAATTTTTCTGCTGTGATAGTTCCCATTTTGTGCAGTTATTGTTGTTTTTTTTTTTTTTGCTAGCAATTGTTTCAACATGATTGATGTTGGGTTACATAATATCTACCCTCAGTTATTTGCATTTTATGGTAGAATGTACAGTAGGTGCTTGCAAGCTATACAATGGAAAGAGAGTGTAATCGGATACAGAGAGATAGGTGTGTGATCAGTTGAGGAGGGATATGGTGAGTTGAGGGATCCATATGTGGTCAAGTGAGAGGGTTCAAAAAGTATGCAAATGACAAATGTAAAGGGTGCCAGAAAAAAATTGTCAAAATTGGGCACTTTACTAATTTTGAATCCAGGTTTTTCAAATTTACATTTTCTATATTTTTACTAGTGGCTTGTCCAGCAGAAAAGAAAAGTGTGCACAGAAAAGGTAGAAACAACAGGTAGGGGATAGATATTCTGGTGTCTTTTTGGTTGTGCTCTGTACATAGTGCACCTCTTAACCCTGTACTCTGTACATAGTGCATCCCTGAACTCTGCACATAAGGCACTCCTGACAACTACACTCTGTATGTAGCATAATCTTGAAGTCTGCACTCTGTACGTAATGCACTCCTGAACTCTGCACTCAGTACATAACACACTCCTAAACTCTGCACTCAGTACGTAACGCACGCCTGAACTCTGCACCCAGTACGTAACGCACGCCTGAACTCTGCACCCAGTACGTAACGTAAGCCTGAACTCTGCACTCAGTACGTAACGCACGCCTGAACTCTGCACTCAGTACGTAACGCACGCCTGAACTCTGCACTCAGTACGTAACGCACGCCTGAACTCTGCACTCAGTACGTAACGCACGCCTGAACTCTGCACTCAGTACGTAACGCACGCCTAAACTCTGCACTCAGTACGTAACGCACACCTGAACTCTGCACTCAGTACGTAACGTACGCCTGGACTCTGCACTCAGTACGTAAGGCACGCCTGGACTCTGCACTCAGTACATAACGCACGCCTGAACTCTGCACTCTGTACGTAACGCACGCCTGAAATCTGCACTCTTTGTGTAGCATAATCCTGAACACTGCACTCTGTACGTAACACACTCCTAAACTCTGCACTCTGTGCGTAACGCACTCCTAAACTCTGCATTCTGTACATAGCCTAATCCTGAACTCTGTACGTAACGCACGCCTGAACTCTGCACTCTGAACGTAGCCTAATCCTGAACACTGCACTCTGTACGTAACGCACTCCTAAACACTGCACTTTGTACGTAGCCTAGTCATGAACTCTATACGTAACGCACTCCTGAACTCTGCACTCTGTACTTAGCGTAATCCTGAACTCTGCACTCTGTACTTAGCGTAATCCTGAACTCTGCACTCAGTACGTAACATAGTTAGGTTGAAAAAAAGACACAAGTCCATCCAGTTCAACCAAAAAAAACCATAAACCTATACCCACAGTTGATCCAGAGGAAGGCAAAAACCCAAGCAAAGCATGATCCAATTTGCTACTGCAGGGGATAAAATGCACTATATGGACCCCTTATAGATGTCCGGAGTAACGCACTCTTGAACTCTGCATTCTTTACGTAGTGTAACCCTGAACTCTGTACTCTGTACGTAACGTAATCCTGAACCCTGCACTCTGCGCACCCCATAAATACGGAAGGTATGTTTGTTATTTGCATATTTGTTCCATAAACCTTTCAAGAAGAATGTTGGCAGCATGTGAAATCCATCCAAGAATGAAATGACAAGGATATAAAATTCAGACTAAAAATAGGGTAGAGTGGGACTTTTGAGTGTGCCTCGGTGGGATTAAAATAACAATCTATACCGAAGATTTAAAAATGTACAAAAACTTTATTCACCATCCATGGATGGAGCATGGATTACCCCCATCCCTACATAGACAAGGATAGAAATTTGTGTGCCCATCAGGCTTCGCTCCATTTTGCCGCTGGCTGCCAGCGACTGAGATCTGCCTTATGTCGTGATTTGGCTGCAGATCTGTATCTGATGTCTGACCAATGTGACTCGATACCGATATCCTGGGCACAGACAGCCTATTTTATATATGTTTTTCTTTGCTGAGAATGCTTTGTGAAATATATACTCAATCAAACCTTTTCTGACTTTTGCGTATGTTTGCTGTATATTAACAAAAATTGTGTAGCGCTAACTCCCGAAGGAGCTGCTGGTTTTATTTGGGCTTACCGTTACCTCACCCGCTCGCTTCTCCGTCACAGGGGTAGAAAGTAGCCCAAATGATGTTGAATCCGACACGTAGTCCTTTTTTTTTTTTTAACATTTATTCGGGATAAACACAAAAGTCCTTCAATAGAGGCTTAAAGGATAAAGGGGAAGTTCAGGCACCTACGGTAGTAATTGCGGGTTAGCGTTATTGGTCAGATCCAGAGGACAAACCGCTCCACGGACTGGATCCAGCAACCATCGGATAGGCCCCTCTCACTTGACCTAGCAGCCGATGAGATGCCCAACAAAGTCTCTGCCACAGACTTGTCAATTAACCACTTTCAGACCGGACCATTTTGCTGGCTTAAGACCAGACCACTTTTTGCGATTTCGGCAATGCGTTGCTTTAACTGACAATTGCGCGGTTGCGCGACGTGACTCCCAAACAAAATTGACGTCCTTTTTTTTCTCCCACATATAGAGATTTCTTTTGGTGGTATTTGATCACCCCTGCGTTTTTATTTTTTGTGCTATAAACAAAAATAGAGCGACAATTTTGAAAAAAACGCATTATTTTTTACTTTTTGTTATAATAAATATCCCCCAAAAATATATATATATAAAAAAAATTTTCCCCTCAGTTTAGGCCGATGCGTATTCTTCTACATATTTTTGGTAAAAAAAAAAAAAAAATCGCAATAAGCGATTATTGATTGGTTTGCGCAAAAGTTATAGCGTTTACAAAATAGGGGATAGTTTTATGGCATTTTTATTAATAATTTTTTTTTTTTACTAGTAATGGCAGCGATCAGCGATTTTTATTGTGACTGCGACATTATGGCGGACACATTGGACATTTTTGACACATTTTTGGGACCATTGTCATTTATACAACAATCAGTGCTATACAAATGCACTGATTCCTGTGTAAATGACACTGGCAGTGAAGGGGTTAACCAGTGGGTGGCAGTGTAGGGGTTAAGTGTTCCTAGGGGCGTGTTACTAACTGTGGGGGGCTGGGCTTTGTTTTAGTGAACACTGATCTCTGCTCCAATCACATGGAGCAGAGATCAGCGTCATTTGTTGCTAGGCAGAACGGGGAGATGCTGTTTACAATGGCATCTCCTCGTTCAGCTGCCCCGTGAGACGATCGCGGGTATGCCCACAGCGATCGAGTCCGCGGCACCCGCGACCGGACTCACGGGGCTCCCGACCGGCACGCGAGCGCGCTGCCGGCGGCGTGCTTGCGATGGCAGGGTGGCATTTAAAACTGGACGTACCTGTACGTCAATATGCCTGCCCGTGCCATTCTGCTGACGTACATCGGCGTGCGCCGGTTGGGAAGTGGTTGAATTTAAGAGATCTTGAGGGTTTTGAAGAACTACCATACAGTACCAGATTATTTCAGCCCACCCAGTGAATACTGTATGGGTGTTGATCCGGGTTGCGTCCTCTGAGTTTCCAGGCTCCTCCAGAGACACCAGCCTTGCGCTCTGTCCTCTACTAGAAAAGTCCTCCCCTGGATCCTCCAGTTTTCTTGGCTTCTCCCCGCAGGCGAGACAGCACAGGACTACCCCTGGATCAGTAGGCCCCAAGACTTTTCTGGGCCTACCCTCTCAGTTGCAGAGCCTCGGGCCAGCCGGCCCCGAGGCGCAGGACCAATGCGACACAGACCCCAGGCTAGGAGGGCCATGAGGTCGGGATAGCGGACCCCGCAAAAGAACCACCAAAAAATGGTGTCGGTACCTTAAATACCCCCTCCCAGAATGCACAGCAGAGAAGACACTCCCACTGAGCTATTTCTGAGCAAGAGGTGGTATTCAATACATCCAGCCTGCTGCATTTCCACACTTACCGGCGGTGACAGCGACACCTACGGTCAAGTGGGAACCAATGCAACCCAGCTGGACTGGCACAGAAGCCAGAACTTTTAGGAAAAAATTCGCCTGAGCCCAACTGCGGCTTCAGACAACTAAATTTGAAAAATAATAGCGTCTGCCCATTAGGAGCAGATCACTACAATTGTATGGTATCATTATGTGGGAGGGGGCTTTTCTGCCGTTTCCAGATGAGATTGCTCATGTGTGGTTGTATCTTCAGTATGATAATGGGATTGTATCCCTGGTTTATGTTCTGTGGTTAAACGTTATCATTGTGTGATGATCTGATTGTATCCCTGGTCTGTGGTTAATGATCGTATTCTGAAGTGATTGTCTATGTTCTATGATGGAATGTTTCCCTGGTCTATATTCTGTGATTGTTTTGATGTTGTGACAGTACCCCCAGTCTTCATTTTGTATAATCTAATGATTGTATGGTGATATGATTGTACCCCCCATCTATGTTCTATGATTATATGATGATTGATTGTATCCCTGGTCCATGTTCTACGATTGATTGGTGATGGATTGTATCGCCCATTCTGCATTTTGTATGATGATGTGATATCCCTGGTCTATATTCTATGATTGTATGTGACCGGTATACCCTATCTACATATTGTATATCGCACTTGACCTCCGGAAGATTTACCCCCTCTTTAAGACCAGGCCATTTTTTTTTCTATACGGCACTGTTCAATTAACTGACAACTGCGCGGTCACGCAACGCTGTACAAATAGTTTTCTTTTGGTGGTATTTGATCACCACTGGGTTATTTTTTTTTTTTTTTGCACTATAAATGAACAAAGACCAACAATTTAAAAAAAAAAAAAAAAAAAAGGATATTATTTACATTCTGCTATAAAACATATCTAATAAAAAAATTTAATAAAAAAATCTCATTTCTTCATAAATTTAGGCCAGTGTGTATTCTCCTACATATTTTGGTAAGGAACGAATCCCAATAAGCATATATTGATTGGTTTGCGCAAAATTTATAGCGTCTACAAACTATGTTATATATGCTGGAATTTTTATTTTTTTTTAATAATAGTAATGGCGGCGATCAGCGACTTATAGCAGGACTGTGATATTATGGTGGGCAGTCTGAACCAGTGATACTAATACATTTATCAATGGGAAAAATATGCACACACTAACCAGTGTTTGTGTGTACTGTGAGGTGCTTTCACTAAGGGATCTGCTGTTTTTTTATTCCCTGCTTTTCAGGGAAACAAAATCCTGCACATCCTCGCTGACGGGAAAGACCTCTTCATTGTTTACATAGACGAAGCTCTGTCCTGTCGTCTTCCTCGCCCATTAGTGGGTGCCAAGTGGTCATTCATTTGTCGGTACCTGCTGACTAATCACAGCATGGGTGACGCCTCCCCACCCAGAAGAGCAGAAATAAATAAATATAAATATATATATATATATATATATATATATATATATTTATCTCATAAAAGTAAGTACACCCCTCATTTTTGTAAATATTTTCTTCTATCTTTTCATGTGACAACACTGAAGAAATGACACTTGTCTACAATGTAAAGTAGTGAGTGTACAGCTTGTATAAATTTTCTGTCCCCTCAAAATAACCATTAGCCATTAATGTCTAAACTGCTGGCAACAAAAGTGAGTACCCCCCTAAGTGAAAATGTCCAAATTGGGCCCAAGGTGTCAATATTTTGTGTGGCCACCATTATTTTCCAGCACTGTCTTAACCCTCTTGGGCATGGAGGTCACCAGAGCTTCACAGGTTGCCTCTGGTGTCCTCTTCCCCTCCTCCATGATGACATCACAGAGCTGGTGGATGTTAGAGACTTTGTGCTTCTCTACCTTCCATGTGAGGATGTCCCACAGATGCTCAATAGGGTTTAGGTCTGGAGACGTGCTTGACCAATCAATCACCTTTACCCTCAGCTTCTTTATTACCAGTCATCTTGGAGGTGTGTTTGGGGTCGTTATCATGTTGGAATACTGCCCTGCGGCCCAGTCTCTGAAGGGAGGGGATCATGCTCTGCTTCAGTATGTCACAGTACATGTTGGCATTCATGGTTCCCTCAATGATCTGTAGCTCCCCAGTGCCGGCAGCACTCATACAACCCCAGACCATGACACTCCCACCACCATGCTTGACTGTAGGCAATACACACTTGTCTTTGTACTCCTCACCTGGTTGCCCCCACACATGCTTCACACCATCTGAACCAAATACGTTTATCTTGGTCTCATCAGACCACAGGACATGGTTCCAGTAATCCATGTCCTTAGTCTGCTTGTCTACAGTAAACTGTTTGCGGGCTTTCTTGTGCAGCAATGCTGGCAGCACTCATACGTCTATTTCCCAAAGACAACCTCTGGATATGATGCTGAGCACGTGACCTCAACTTCTTTGGATGACCATGGCGAGTCCTGTTCTTAATGTAACCTGTCCTGTTATACCGCTGTATGGTCTTGGTCACTGTGCTGCAGCTCAGTTTCAGGGTCTTGGCAATCTTCTTATAGCCTAGGCCATCTTTATGTAGAACAACAATTCTTTTTTTCAGATCCTCAGAGAGTTCTTTGCCATGAGGTGCCATGTTGAACTTCCAGTGACCAGTATGAGAGAGTGAGAGTGATAACACCAAATTTAACACACCTGCTCCCCATTCACACCTGAGACCTTGTAACACTACTGAGTCACATGACACTGGGGAGGGAAGAAAATATTTACAAAATGTGAGGGGTGTACTCACTTTTGTGATATACTGTACCTCTAGTCTATGATTGTATTTTAATGTGATTGTGTCCCCAGACTATGTTCTATGATTTTTACCTTTTATAGTGTGTCGGTTTAGTGATGAGATTGTACGTTATGTTTGCACCGTATATGGATTGATTGCATGTTGCTGTAATGGAGGTGCAGTGTGGTTTGTATACTCTCCAGTGATATTATCCTTACTCCTGTGGTACCTGACAATGTATTGCATGGTGTTTTGAGCGTGTGGGGGTGCATTATGTTGTAAATGTGTGGTTGGAACAGGAAACCTTATTGAGAAGTTCTTAATTTCACAAGCTCTCAATTATATTCCTGTGGAGTTGTGTAAGGAGTAATGTGCTGCAGTGCAGGTTATGGAGGTATAATGCGAAGTGTTGAGAGGAGTAAAAGGCTGCAGTGTATAAAGGAGTAATGAGCAGTCTATGGAGGTATGATCTGCTGCACTATATGGAGGACTAATGACCTTCAGTACAATGTATGAAGAAGGAATGAACTGCAGTACAGTGTATGGCGGTGGGATCTGTTGTAAAGAGCTGCAACGTATGGAAATGTGCTGTGCTGCTAAGCAGGGTATAGATGAGTACTGAATACTGTGATGCAGTGTACAGAGGCTTAATGATCTGTGATGCATAGAGGAGTGGTGTGCTGTAATGCAGTGTATGAAGGAGTAACCTGCTGTGGTTTTACTGTATAAGGGAGTAATGATCTGCAGTATATGGAGGAGTAATGTGCTTCAGTTCAGTGCATGAAGGAGTACCATGCTGTGGTGCGGTGCATGAAGGAGTACCATGCTGTGGTGCGGTGCATGAAGGAGTACCATGCTGTGGTGCGGTGCATGAAGGAGTACCATGCTGTGGTGCAGTGCATGGAAGAGTACCATGCTGTGGTTCAGCGCATGGAAGAGTACCATGCTGTGGTGCAGTGTATGAAGTAGTACCATGCTGTGATGCAGTGCATGGAAAAGTACCGGCAAGTGCATGGAAAAGTACCGTGCAGTGCATGGAGGAGTACTATGGTGTGATGCAGTGCATGGAAGAGTACCATGGTGTGGTGCAGTGTATGAAGGCGTACCATGGTGTGGTGCAGTGCATGGAGGAGTACCATGCTGTGGTGCAGTGCATGGAGGAGTACCAAGCTGTGGTGCACTGTATGTACATACATGAATTATTTTTTGTATGCCATTGTCTTGTGTATATCTATAAAAATATTCATGTTTTGCCAATTAAACAATATTACAATTTCTCCTACCACGTAGCAAAGTCCCCAAAAACACTTTCTTATGCTGTGGTGCAGTGTATGGAGGAGTATCATGCTGTGGTGCAGTGTATGGAGCAATACCATGCTGTGGTGCAATGTATGGAGGAGTACCATGCTGTGGTGCAAGTGTATGGAGGGGGAGTACCATGCTGTGGTGCAAGTGTATGGAGGAGTACCATGCAGTGGTGCAAGTGTATGGAGGAGTACCATGCTGTGGTGCAGTGTATGGTATGGAGGAGTACCATGCTGTGGTGCAGTGTATGGAGAAATACCATGCTGTGGTGCAGTGTATGTGGGAGTACCATGCTGTGTTGCAGTGTATGGAGGAGTAGTACCATGCTGTGGTGCAGTGTATGAAGGAGTAGTACCATGCTGTGGTGCAGTGCATGGAGGAGTACCATGCTGTGGTGCAGTGTATGGAGGAGTAGTACCATGCTGTGGTGCAGTGCATGGAGGAGTACCATGCTGTTGTGCAGTGCATGGGGGAGTACCATGCTGTTGTGCAGTGCATGGGGGAGTACCATGCTGTGGTGAAGTGCATGGAGGAGTACCATGCTGTGGTGCAGTGTATAGCAGAGTAACCATCTGCAGTGTAATGTGCTGCATTATGCAATGTGACATTCCCTTCTGTAGCTAATAGAGATCTGTCCGCTCACGCTGCCAGCACGGGCTCTGTGTTTGGGGCTTTGTGGCGGTTCTGCTATTAGATATCCTGTTTGCATTGACAGGAAGGTGTTTGTGGCTTCTGAATTTAGCTGCGATGCTTCTGCCCTGCAGCTTTCAAACTGTCTGGTTTCTTTGTTTTCTCTTGTCAGCAGTCTGAGGGCACATTGGGTGATCCGATAGGGAGATCATCAGACCTCTGAGTGGCCATACACATTCCACAGTACAGGCCCTATAGGACATCAGAAGTAATCAGCACAAACGTTTGGTGGGGTCAGGGGCCTCCCGCCTCTAGAGGTCCACCTATGTGCCAGGAAACCTATTTATATCTACTTGTCTAGGGAGGGAACGTTCCAGTGCAGGTATTATGAATAGTGCTAATACATCATGGAGGAAGTACGGTATCTGTGGGTGATGGCAGCTGTAAGCCAACCAATTCAGCAGTCCTACACCTTAGGCAATGAAATAAAGACCAATTCTATTTTTATGTGTTGCACCAACTTTTCCTGTTGTGTAAAATGAATTATCTGTGTGAAAAATACACCATTTAAATATGTTAGTGCTGGGTGAAGACCCTAGAGCAGGCATGTCCAAAGTCCGGCCCGCCGCCCGGTTTTGAACGGCCCCCGACGATCTCCCAGTGCCGGGGCCACAAAAGATGTATGTGCTTCAGAAGGGACAGGGAGGGGGTGGAACCGAGCGCAGTACACAGGAGAATTTCCTGTTTACAGGCGGCCTCTGTAATAGGAAGTCCTGTCTCCAGTGCTGCCATTGGACGATTGTTCTGTCCATCAAAGGAGGTGGGACTTTCTATTAAAGAGGCCACTGTGTAAACAGGAGATTCTCCTTTGGCGCTCGTCAGTACATTCCTGACAATGGTGCTGCGTTCCTGGCATTGCTGCGTTGCTGGCAATGGTGCTGCGTTGCTGGCAATGGTGCTGCGTTGCTGGCAATGGTGCTGCGTTGCTGGCAATGGTGCTGCGTTCCTGGCTATGGTTGTGCATTCCTGGCTATGATGGGGCATTCCTGGCTATGATGGGGCATTCCTGGCTATGATGGGGCATTCCTGGCTATGATGGGGCATTCCTGGCTACGGTGGGGGCATTCCTGGCTACGGTGGGGGCATTCCTGGCTACGGTGGGGGCATTCCTGGCTACGGTGGGGGCATTCCTGGCTACGGTGGTGCATTCCTGGCTACGGTGGGGGCATTCCTGGCTATGGTGGTGCATTCCTGGCTATGGGGGGGCATTCCTGGCTACGGTGGGGGCATTCCTGGCAATGGTGGGGGCATTCTTGGCTATGGTGCTGCGTTCCTGGCAATGGTAAGGCTACATTCATGGCAATGGTGGGTCTGCAGATGGGCACTGATTGGGCTGCATTGATGCTCATCTCTTCCCACACACAGCCACAAAGGCAAGAGAATTTTTGTTGGGCCGTGTATTAGAGCTCGAATGAACACACTTAGACCGAATTTTAACAGTTCAAAGAATGTCAAGCAAAATTGTCGGCCCTCACGCATGTTCACTTCATCAAATCCGGCCCTCTTTGAAAAAAAGTTTGGACACCCCTGCCCTAGAGTCTCAGCAGCGGAGTGATGGGTTTCGATTACTCAGAGGCCCAACACAGGAACAATGAGGTCTCTGGTGACCCAGCACAGGAATATTGGGCCATACGGTAATTGGAGGGATCTCTGGTATCTGAAGGCCCACTACAAGAATAATAGGGTCCTGGCGTAACTAGAGGCCCAGCACAGAAGTAATGGGGTGTCTGGAATCTAAAGGCCCAACGGAGGAATAATGGGGTGTTTGGTATTTGGCAGTCTAATACAGGAATAATGGCATCTCTGGTATTTGGTGGTCCGGGGCAGAAATAATGTGGTCTCTGCAATCTGGAGGTCAAACACAGGAATAATGGAGTCTCGGCTATCTGGAGAAGGCCCAGTAAACAATATTGAGGTCATTTGAGGTCCAACACAGAAATATGGGGTATCTGGAGGCTCAGTACGGAAATAATGAGGTCTCCGATATTCGGAGGTCCATTATAGATATCATTTCTATTATTTGGTGGCCATGTATAGATTCAATGGAACATGTATAGATTCAATGGAACCTTGGGTATCTGGTGGCTCCAGTCAGAAATGTTGGGATGTCTGGTATCTGGGGGCCCATTATAGATATCATAGGATTTCTTATATTTTGTGGCCATATGCCAAGTACAGTCATAAGTTTACATACAGTCAAACAATTCTTTCACTCGTGGTTAGTGTTTGGCTGAAGCTATTTATTATCAAATCAACTGTGTTTTCTCTTTTTAAATCATAATGGCAACAGAGTACCCAAATGACCCTGATCAAAAGTTTACATACCCCAGTTCCTAATACCGTGTATTGCCACCTTTTAAGATCAATGACAGCTTGAAGTCTTTTGTGGTTTTTGTGGATGAGGTTCTTTATCTTCTCAGATGGTAAAGCTGCCCATTCCTCTTGGCAAAAAGCCTCCAGTTCCTGGCAATTCTTGGGCTGTCTTGCATGAACGGCACGTTTGAGATCTCCCCAGAGTGGCTCAATGATACTGAGGTCAGGAGACTGAGATGGCCACTCCAGAACCTTCACTTTATTCTGCTGTAGCCAATGACAGGTGGACTTGGCCTTGTGTTTTGGATCATTGTCATGTTGGAATGTCCAAGTATGTCCCATGCGCAGCTTCCTGGCTGATGAATACAAATATTCCTCCAGTATTTTTTACATACTGCATTCATCTTGCCAACAATTTTGACCAAATTTCCTGTGCCTTTGTAGCTCACACATCCCCAAAACATCAGCTGTCCAACTCCTTACCTTTCATCATAGGCCTTGTTGACTCCAAATGTAGCATTTATGTTTGTGGTCAAAAAGCTCAATTTTGGTCTCATCACTCCAAATGACTTGGTGTCAGAAGGTTTATGGCTTGTCTCTGTGCTGTTTGGCGTGTTGGAAACAGGATACTTTGTGACATTTGCGTAGTAATGGCTTTCTTCTGGCGACTCCACCATGCAGCCCATCTTTCTTTAGGTGCCTCCTTATTGTGCATCTTGAAACAGCCACACCACATGTTTTCAGAGTCCTGTATTTCACCTGAAGTTATTTGTGGGGTTTTCTTTGCATCCCAAACAATTTTCCTGGCAGTTGTGGCTGAAATTTTAGTTGGTATACCTGACCGTGGTTTGGTTTCAACAGAACCCCCTCATTTTCCACTTCTTCATTAGAGTTTGAACGCTGACGATTTGGCATTCTCAATTCCTTGGATATCTTTTTATATCCCTTTCCTGTTTTATACAGTTCAGCTACCTTTTCCCACAGATCCTTTGACAACTCTTTTGCTTTCCCCGTGATTAAGACTCCAGAAACATCAGTGCAGCACTGGATGAAAGATTCAAGGGTCTGTCAGGGATCCAGAAACTCATTGACCTTATATACACACACAAACGAATTACAAGCCAACAGATTGCAGGTGAGGATGGTTACCGTTTAATAGCCATTCAAACCCCTTTGTATCAACTTGTGTGCATGTTATCAGGCCAAAATCACCAGGGTATGTAAACTTTTTATCAGGGTAATTTGGGTAGTTTATGTTGCCATTATGATTTAAAAAAAGTAAACACAGTTGATTGATATTAAATGGCTTCAGCCAAATACTAACCAAGAGTTAAAGAAATGTTTTTGTGTTATCATTCCTATTCTCTGAAAAATGGCCAAGAAATCATAAATTCTGCCAGGGTATGTAAACTTATGAGCACAATTGTATATGGAATCTTTGGTATCTGGTGGCCAAGTACTGCAATCTAGAGGTCCATCACAAGTATATTGGAGCAGGGCCGTTTTTAAGGCAGGGCAAAAGGGGCAGCTGCCCTGGGCCCTGTCATTGTTGTGGGGCCCAAAGCAGATGCCTCATACTTGCCAACTATCCTGGTTTAAATTCCCTTGTCCCTCGAGGTTTTAGTCCTGTGCTGTGTCCCAATATCTCAGTGTGAAGTGCTGCTACTAATGCTGCCCATCTCTGCCCTATTGTTGTGTAAAGATGACTCGCCTGCAGACCCTGTATTTACATGTAAATTACCGGCATGCATATGTAAATAGAGGCAACATTCATATGTAAATGGGAGATATCATGCTCCCCCCTGTGGTCATAGCCACAGTAATCTCTAGCAACCAATCAACAAGCAGAAATCATGTGCTGTAACCTCTAGCAACTAATCAGTGAGGCGTAATGTGTGCTGTAACCTCTAGCAACCAGTTAGTGAGCGGTAATGATACACTGTAACCTCTGGCAACCAATCGCAATAGCTGCCTGATCTGATTCAGTAAACTGATTTTGGGTCTAGCTGCTATTTATTGTTTGTCTCAGAGCAGGTTGAGAGCAAAACTGCACAGGGGGTGGGGGGGCCAAAGAAAAGTTTTGCCCAAGGTCTAATCAATATTAAAGATGGCCCTGTATTGGAGTCTTGGGTATCTGGAGCAGATATTGCCAGCAGAACAATAATTGGGTCTTTTGAGGTCCAACACAGAAATAATGGGGTATTCCATAAATAATGAGCTCTCTGGTATCAGGAGGCCCATTATAAATATATTAGGATTTTCTAGTATCTGGTGGCCATGTACGGTTACGATGGAATTTCTGGTATCAGCTGGCCCAGCACAGAAATATTGGGATCTGGAATCTGAAGGCACGGCAGAGGAATAATAGAGTGTTTGGTATTTGCCAGTCTAGTACATGAATAATGGTATCTCTGGTATTTGGTGGTCCAGTACAGAAATAATGTGGTCTCTGCAATCTGGAGGTCCAACAAAGGAATAATGGAGTCTCCGGTATCTGGAGGAGACACAGCGAACAATATTGGGGTAATTTGAAGTCCAACACAAAAATAATGGGGTATCTAGAGGCTCAGTACTAAAAATAACGAGGTCTTCTTTATTCGTGGTCCATTAATGGAGTCTTGGGTATCTGGAGGAGGGCCAGCAAGACAATAATTGAGTCTTTTGAGGTCCAACACAGAAATAAAGGGGTATTGCATAAATAATTAGATCTCTGGTATCGGGTGGACCATTATAGATATATTGGGATTTCTAGTATCTGGTGGCCATGTACGGTTAAGATGGAATTTCTGGTATCTAGTGGCTCAGCACAGAAATATTGGGGTCTCTGGTATCTGGAGGCACATTATAGATATCATAGGATTTCTCTTATTTTGTGTCCTTGTGCCGGGTATATTGGCATCTCTGGTATGTGGTGACCAAGTACCGAAATAATGGGATCTTTAATAGTTGGTGTCCCAGTGGAGGAATCATGGGACTCTAGTACCTCGCCCAAGATATTTTACCTGAGAAAACAGAACACAAATGATAAGCAAGAGATATGTCTTGGCTCGGTGATAAGGCAGAACGTGCAGTTCATGGAGGGTGACGGGTTTTTCAACATTCTACATGCAGTTCCACTCCCAGATGTGGGAGGCCACCTATGCAATAAACATTTTCTACAAGGACATTTTATTGCTTTGACTGATGGAGCTGTTTATTCATTCATTTTTCTGTTTGCATTTAGGTGGTGAATGAAGACGAGGAATCCTTCTATGTTAACTTGGAAGAATTTCGGAAAGACAAGGAAAAGCCAAGATCATCTTCTCAAAAGCTCAGTTCCTCCAGCACCTTAGATGACTGGGAGACGCACACAGACCAAGGCAGCGGTCAGCTCTTCTACTATAACAGTGTGACTGGGGAAACTACCTGGGATTGTCCCTTTGACCAAGCTGAGGAACAGCTCATCTCCCCTGCATCCCTGAGCTCAGCTGAGGAAGACTCTAACTGGGATAAACATTTTGATGAATCTAGTGGACAATTCTACTTCCATAATCCAGTGACGGGGGAGACGTCCTGGGACCCGCCAGCACAGGACGATCTGCATCCATCAGGGGGCAAACCAATGTTTTCCCCCTATGATTCAATGGAGAGGAGGGTAAGAGTTTTGACTGTAAGCAATTTCCTGAAACTGTCCGGGTCAGCCAAGATCTGGTGGTGCTGCTGTTACTGCTTCCATTATTTTTCTAATAGCATGTTTCCTATGGCTGGAGAAAAAGAGACATCTGAATTATGTTTCTGGAATCCCGTTTTCTGCCCCCTACATGTGATTTGCCCTGTAAGATGGAGCAAAGGAGATTTCCGGAGTTATGTTTTAGATTCCCATTGTCTATTCCATCATGTGACTGGTCCCGTAAGATGGAGGAAAGGAGACCAGGGTTGCCAACCATCAGTAAATTCACGGTCAGTTTGTAAAATCCGTGATTCACAGGCCGATGCAAAAATCATGGATTCTACAAACTGTCAGTGAATTTACTGACGGTTTGCAACCCTGAAGGAGAAATCTGGAGTTCTGTTTCAGATACCCTTTGTCCTGTCATGTGATTAGTCCTGATTGATGGAGGAAGGGGGACATCTGGTGTTATGTTCTGGGTTTCCCATTGTCTGTTCCATCATGTGATTGGTCTTGTATGCTGGAGGAAGACATCTGTATTACGTTCTACATTCCTATTGTCTTTCTCCCATCATGTGATTGGATCTGTATGCTAGAGGAAAAGAGACATCTGGATTATGTTCTGGATTCCCATTTTCTGTCCCCCATGTGATTTGTCCTGTAAGATGGAGGAAAGAAGATATCTGGAGTTATGTTTTAGATTTCCATTGTCTATTCCATCATGCGAGTGGTCCTGTATTCTTGAGGGAGGGAGGTCCTCCGGTTTATGTTCTGGATTCCCATTGTCTGTCCCATCATGTAACTTGGTCCTGTATGCTTGAGGGGGGAGTCCTCCAGTTTATGTTCCGGATTCCCATTGTTTTTCCCATCATGTGACTGGTCCTGTATGCTAAGAAGGAAGGTATCCGAGATTATGGTTTGAATTCCCATTGTACCATTATGTGACTGGTCCTGTATGCTGGAGGAAGGTAGACCTCTGGACAGGGTGGATTTGATTTAAATCACTAGTAAAGAGGCTTGATGTAAATCAACTCAATTTAAATCATAATTTTTAAAGAGCAACTGTCATCTCTGTCCCACGGCGGCTCCTCCTCTGACCCGCTGTTGACTCCTCCTCTGACCCGCTGTTGACTCACCGACAGTCCCAGTCAATTTAATGGGACGGCTGGTGATGCAGCAGGGACACAACAAGGTGAGGGACGTGGCGGCAACAGGTGAGTGGACGCCCACTAACAGGCGCTGCCATGATGGATCTGAAATGACCGGTGCTCTTTAAATGGAAGGACTAATTTTTGTTGGTAGTTAGAATCTGTAATATTTGCAAACAAAATGAAGGTTTCCTATTTAGAATAATAAGCTGCCAGGTTAGTAGAACAGTGATTTTTTTTTTTTCAATGAAAGCCTGTGGCATGCAAAACGCACTTAAAAACTTCACCCGGTGCCAAAAAATGTGCACTCACAAAGAGTGAGACCAAAAAAGTGCAACGGGTGCACAAGCCCTCTGACATCGGAGGGCCTTGCCCTGAATCCCCCAGGGCGTTAGGCTCCAGACACGGACAAGGACACTTAAAACTTGGTCCATCTGGCCGAAACCAGGAGGACCCCGTTCTTTGGAAGGTCTGCCAAAACAGACCCACCCAAATACTAGGTGAGGAACCAAGAGAGAGGGCGAACTAAGCCAGAAGGCCATGTCCACCCCCTCCCCAGACTTTCAGGACAGGCCCGAGGACATGTGACCCTACTCATCACACAGCGCACAGTGACAAAACATAAAAACGTGACACACACACACACACACAAAGAAATAAATTAAATAAAGTGGGGAAGGGATAGTGGAGAGGAGAGTGAAAAGGCGGCCATTGTGTAAAAAAATGACCAGGCCTTCCGGCCAGGAATAAAAAATTCCTCTAGTCCCAGCCAAAAGGCCCGGCCCAAGAGGCAGGTGCTAAAAAAGCGTGCTATTTGTGCAGTGACCTTGGTGCCCAAAATCAATATGACCCTCACTCACAGTGACTTTTAGGCACCCCTGGACTGCCACTCCAGGGGCACATAATCCAAAGGCTTTCAAGACCGCCCTGACCAACGCTCTGGACCACAGCAGCCCCCACCCCAGGCAGGAAGGCATGAAGTTCAGGGAGCTTGGTGAGAGCCCTTTGCCATCAGGCTCCACCATTGCTCCCATCACTCCTTCCTAATTACATTCAGGAAGTACTAACCGCTCCTCCCCACCCAGAAAAGAGGAGCCAAAAACTGTCCGGGACTAGAACTACCCTAATCCAGACCAGAAGGCCAGGTACTCGACCCTCTAGGTCAGACAAATAGCAGCACCCATCCTCATCAGGAGCACCCTTCCAGACGGCTCAGACTTGATCATGCACCGGCCCCCAGTTTCTGTCGGGCAGCACGGCGCGAACCCTACCGAAACCGCCTTTCAAGGGGCTAACTACGCCATTGGAGAGTGCTGACCAAACCCTCTCTATAGTGATGGAACAGCGCCTCCTTTGGCAACTGGTTAGTAAAACAGCAATATCCGAACCGATTCGACCATACAGTTTTTAGTGTACATAGATTTGAAAAACAATGGGATAAAGGAATATTCCTGAACTTTGTCTTATCTCATGGTTACGGTACAATTGTTTGAATGCATCAATGCAGGGCATGTTATCTCAGTTTGCAGAGCTTGGATTCATTGAATACGTTTACCAAAAGTGTAAATATTGTAGAATATACAGCCTCATGCTACATTAACTAAGCTCCATTTCATACACTCGACATAAATATTAATAAATTGCTTATTTGTTTTCAGCCACCGACTCCTGAAGCAGATTACCCGGATTATCCACAGGAAGACCTAAATTACCCAGAAACCGACTATGGAATCCCTTACATTCCTCCTCCACCTTACAGTGCCCCCTCTGAAGAGCAACGTTCCGACTGGACCTATCATTTCAAGGATGGGCAGAAGTTCTACACAAATAATTACAACGGTGACACGGTAAGGATAGCGCTATATACACTCCTATGAGGATGTGCAGAAGGGGGTCCTCGTCCTTTACCCCAGACATTGCTGAGTAGTTTCCTATCATTGCAGTGGCTCCAATCACAAGACCAGGACGGAAATACCTTTTTTTGTTCCCCAGATGGCTCTGTGTCACAGTGGACGCTACCTCCGGTCAGAATCTCCGATTTCTTGTAATGCTGGGTTTTAAAGCTTACGCTCTGGCTTTATTATTTGCCCAGTTTCACATAGGCTTCAGCTTGCATAACAGCAGCGTGAACAGCGAGCTTTGACAAAACAGTTACAGGGATTTCAGCAAGCTTTGTTGAAGCCCAGGTGACTAGCCACAATACTAACCGTTAGGTCTGTTTCACATTGGCTTCAGCTAGTATAAGAGCAGTGTGAACAGCAAGCTTTAAAAGTACCGTTCAAGTCCAGTTTGCAAATTTTGTACACAGATCATAATAGGAGTGCTGATTGCCACTTTAAACAAGCACAAGCTGGTAGCAGGCTTCAGCAGGCTTTAAACAAGCTTCAAGAAGTGCTGAAGCCTGCTAGCAGCTTGTTTAAAGTGGCAATCAGCACTCCTATTAGGATCTGTGTATAACATTTGCAAACTGTAAAGATATAAGGATTTTCACCTTGTATTAGGCTGCTTGTCTGCTTATATGAACTCCAATACTCAGGGCTTTTTTTTCTCAGAGAATAGGTGCAGGAACTCCCCCCTTCTGAGACCCGCCACCTTTGATACCACCCCCTACCCACCTCCCAGTACTGTCCCTAGTATCATTTGCTAAATAATTTGTATGGAATTTGTTCTTGTCTGATAACAAGAAAAGCAATAAAAATAGATGCACTTGAGCCAGCAACAATAGACCCCACTCCAGTAATAATAGATCCTCCCAAGCAAAAATAGATTTCCCCTCCCACCAATAATAGACTCCACCCCAGCAACAATAGATCCCTCATGCAACAATAGACTCCCCCAGCAATAATGGTCCCCATCCCAGCAACAATAGTCCCTCCCCCAGTAACAATCGTTCTCCACACAACAATAGACCCCCCACACAGAAACAATGGACCATCCACAACAAAATACCACCCTCAGCAACAAAAGATCCACCCCAGCAACATTAGACCCCCCCTCCCCCCGCCAAGCAGCATAAACAGATCTCCCAGCAGTCAGCATTAATAGACCCTCCAGCAGCCAGCGACAATAGGCCTCTTCCTTAACAATAAATCCCTACAAGCACCAGAAGACAGCCCCCCCCTCCAATCCCCCACAAGCAATAATAGATCCCCACCAGTGACCATAAATCCCCCAGAAGACAGCATCAATAGACCCTCCAGCACACCCTTTGCTATTACATACATTTGGTGCTGGAGGTGCTGGAACTATGTGTTCCCCCCCCCCCCAAACCCCCCCGCCAACCCACGTTCCTGCTGAAATAAAGCCTTGCCAATATTTAACATTAATTATTCACTGAAGCCTGGATGACTAGCCACAATACTAACCCTAAGGCCTTTTTCACATAGGCTTCAGCTTGTATAAGAGCAGTGTGAACAGCAAACTTTGTTGAAGCTTTTAAAGTACCATTCAGTTCCAGTTTGCGAATGTTATGAATGTTTGCGAATGTTACAGATCCTAATAGGAGTGCTGATATAAGGATTTTCACCTTGTATTAGGCCCCTTTCACACATGCGGACAGTATGTCCGTATTTCATCCATCCGTTTGCGGATGAAATACGGACATACATGCATCCCTATGGGATAGTGGTTGTCTGCGGATAAACATCCGCAGACAACCACTATCGTCCGCCTCCGCAATTGTCCGATTCTGCAGACGGAGGAAAATCCTATTTTTCTATCTGCCTGCAGAGCGGATCGGATGAACATGGACAGACGGTCCGTGCTCATCCGATCCCCATAGAGGAGAGTGGAGAGCTGACAGGGCAGACAGTGTGCAGAGACTGCCCTGTCCGCTGCCGGCCAAGTGTTGCATTTAGAGGTTTAAAACGGGCAAAGCGGAGGCAACCTATCACCACCTTTCAAATGCCTCTCTGTAAAGCGATTCAAGCACTGACTGCTTTTCAGAGGAGCAGCAGTCCTTGCTGTAAGTGTAAACAAGCCGTTAGTAAGAACGCCCTGCAGGATCCAGCTCTATGTACAGAGGTAATGATGATGTTGATTCAATGTCTAATGAGAACAATGGAGCAAGAGAGGTAACAAAGGTAGCTGAATTGCTTTAATCTGTGGCCCCATGTGTCACCAGTATAGCAGCTCAGTGTGAAAAATCATATACCTGGCTGCACAGAAATACACATCATTGGCGGGTAAAACAGGCAGGGAGAAATCTTCCACTAGGGCAGTGATTCTCAACCAGGGTTCCTCCAGCGGTTGCTAGGGGTTCCTTCAGCATTGGGCAATTTCTGCCTCTCAGATAAGTTCCCACTGACACCATTGATCTTTTTAACTATCTGTAAGGAGGTAATTATTCCCAATGACCACAAGTGTAAGGATCATTCTTCCCACTGACCATCACACTAATGTATCATGAGTTGTAGAATTCTAATTTTTAGCAGGGGGTTCCCCGAGACCAGAGAACTATTTCAAGGGTTTCTGTGTTGAAAAGGTTGAGAAAAGCTGCACTAGGGTGTAGGGTTCATCCACTAGGACAGTGGTCTCCAAACTACGGCCCGGGGGCCAGATGCGGCCCTTCGCTTGCTTTTAGGTGGCCCTTAGGGGCGCTATTTTATTCACTAACAACAGTGAATGGCACACTTCTTACCAGTGACATCAACACTGGAGTACAGTTCCTCCCAAGGACACCAACAATGGGACCCAATAACACCAATGATGGGGCACAATTCCTCCCAATGACACGAGCAATGGGACCCAATGAAGCCAACAATGGGGCACAATTCCTCCCAATAACATCAACAATGGGGCACAATTCCTCCCACTGACACTAATGATGGGGGGGATTGTTCATTCCCACTGATGCTGGGACATTTTGTACTCCCAATGGCCACAATCTGGCCCTTTTAAAGTCTGGAGGACAGTAAATTGGCCCTTTGTTTAGAAAGTTTGGAGACCCCTGCACTAGGAGGTCAGGCCTTCCACCAGGAGGTAACAGGGATTGGTATCCACAATGGAGTCTGGGGACCTTCACCAATGGGTAGAGGAAGGGATGTCCACTAGGGATAGGGTTTGGTGCTATCCACCAGAAAGGTAAGGGAAGGATTGCCTGCTAGAGACAGAGGAAGGTGCTATCCACCAGAGGGTAGGGGAAGGGACATTCACCAGGGTATAAGAAAAGGAGTCGAACACTAGGGGGTTGGCGAGGGGGGGGGAAGTGAGAGGAGTCCATAAACAAGGAGTGGGGGGAAGTGACAACCAGTAGGGGGAAGGAGAGTCCACTAGATGGTAGGGTAAGGGAACATCCAACAGCAGTAGGGTTGCTAGAATGAAGAAAAGGAAGTGATAATACATATTTGAACAGCAATAATAAGCAGACATTTCAAATATTTTTAAGGCCTCATTTGCACGGGCTTACCTTTGTGCAAAAAGGCTGTGTTTGCCCGCATGGGATGGGCAGTTGCATTCATGCCCACTGGGATGCAGCGGCTGCACACACACAGCCACTGGTCCCAATATGACAGCCATGTAGGTGCGAATGCATTTCTCTGAATGCCCCCTTCGCATGGATGTACGCTTAGATACGACCTCATGAACAACGTCGTAAAGTTATGCTATATGAAAGGGAACATGTATCAATTATAAAATTGGTGTTATCCCAATTTTTTGCTGCAAAAGTGGAAATGCACTTTACGCCGACATCCTCCATCTTCCTGTTTCTCTTTACCATCTTCTCTCGTCCACAGCTCGGATCTCCTGAATTCCAGAGAGGGCACAGGGACGCCAATCAGAACAGCGTGCCCATTACAGGCTGGAGGAACAACCATCCAATCTACGCTCCGCAGAAAGAGACAGAGGTGGGAACACTGGCGCACACTTCCAATGATTTGCACCTTGTCCATCCCTCATGTCTGCATAGATCGCCATGCTGAGGCAGCCATGGAGGCTCCCGGAGAGGGTCACATGAGTGTCACGGATAGCATTCCCAATAAAAGCACCTAATGTTTGTGTGGCTACCAGTGTTAATTTTGGCAGCAAATTTCGATTTAGTTTTAGTCTTAGTCTTAGGACTAAAATGGCATTTTAGTTTTAGTCCCATTTTAGTCTTCTGCAATTGTTTTAGTCGTATTTAGTCGACTAAATCTCCAGTACATTTTAGTCGACTAAAATGTCCTATGTTTTAGTTGACTAAAATCTCCAGTACATTTTAGTTGACTAAAACAAATTTTAGTCGTCTAAAATCTAAGAGGTATAATTAAATTGTAATGCACCAGTTAACACTTCTCTACAATTTCCCAACTCATTATATACTGCTAGAGTGAAAAATCGAATGGTTTATTTATTATGGCATTGAGGTATGAACATGCACTACAGACCAGTGTTAATTTTGAAGTCAAATTTCAATTTAGTTTTAGTCCCATTTTAGTCTTTTTTTACTAAAATGCCATTTTAGTTTTGGTCATATTTTAGTCCTCTCAGTTGTTTTAGTTTTAGTCGTATTTTAGTCAACTAAAATAATATTCATTTAGTCGAATAAAATGTTTCAACGCTGGTGGCTGTTACTACAGCTGTGAAGAAGTAGCGGGTATCCCTTACATCATTACTCATCATGAAAAGAAAAAAGAGAAGTTTACAATAATAATATGGGAATGTTGGAACTGAATGTGGAGACACAGTCCATCTGCTGGTCAGTGAGGACGCTGATGGGCAGTTTGTTATCCATTGAGTGTATCTCCTGTTTTTGATTGACTTCGTTTTGTATTGTTTAGCAGATGTAGATGATAGATTGCTAGGCACGGTGCAACACTGGACAACCTCCCCCTCCCGGTCCCCGCTGTACTTACCTCTGGAGCTCTCTGTGCCCCGGCATCCTCGTCTAGCAGTCCAGGGATACGAAATCCCCGCTCTTCCTTTTCTCCATCGGCACCTTCGACACAAGTCCGATTGATTCACAGTGATGGTGCTGACCAATCAGATTTGATCTGGTCCGTCCTGGAAGCACTGACAGAGAAGAGTGGACATTTCATATTCCTGGACAGCTGGACCAGCTCCACAGAGACAGCCCAGCAGCCCCAGAGATAAGTACATGGGGACCGACTGGGAGGTGAACTAACCACCCTTCATAGAATTGGACTGTATTCTACTATTACCGTGACTTTATTCTCAGTGCTCTTCCATACATTGTTAAAGAAAGGAGACTCCTGTCGCAGAAGCCTCGTATTGGTGTTGTCACTCCTAACCTCCAGGACATGCTCAGTCAAGCTGATCTTTTTCAGATTCACAGCAACTAAAATCCATTCTAGCTTACTATACCCCCCCCCCCCCCCCCCGTTATGGAGTATTATACTCACTCTGTTATACAGCATCATACCCCCTTTGGATATAGATCAATATATTCCCTTTGTTATAGAGCAATATACTCCCTCTGTTGTAGAGCATTATATCCCCTCTAAGCAAAGAAAGGAATGGTCCTGAGCGCTGCACACCTCACAAAATCCCATAGCCCCCAACTGTCCCTGATTTTAAAGGACTGTCCCTGATTTGGAGCAATGTCCCTCTGTCCCTCATTCCTCCTCATTTGTCCCTCATTTTGGTCTGAGCTATATAGTTGTATATAAAATTCACTTTTTATCTACCAAAAAAGCATTTCTCAGTGCTAGACCTTTCATCTGATTTCTAAATTGCTCCATTTGTAAATTCCAAAAGCCAATATAAAGGAATAGCAGTGGTAAAAAAAAAAAAAAAAGCACTCGTGGATTTAAAGCGGAGGTCCACCCTAAAGTGGACCTTCCGCTCATTGGAACCCTCCCCCCCCTCCGGCGCCACAATTGGCACCTTTCAGGGGGGTACAGGTACCTGTACAGTACAGGTATCTGCACCCACTTCCGGCGTAGATTCTACAGAAGGTACGCCCCTTTCCGCAAAATCTACGCCCCTTTCCGAAGGTCCCCCGCTGCCTGCTGGGAAACACACGGATCCCAGAGACAGCGGGGACCATCCTTATTGCGCAGCGCGACTCGCGCAGTAGGGAACTGGGAAATGAAGCCGAAAGGCTCCACTTCCTGATTCCCATACCCAAGATGGCGGCGGCAGCACCCGAGAGACGATCGAGAGATCGGCTTCGGGTGCCGACATCGCGGGCGCGCTGGGCGGGTAAGTGTCATTATTTTAAAAGTCAGCAGCTGCAGTATTTGTAGCTGCTGGCTTTAAAAAAAAAAAAAAAAAAAAAAACGGCGGACTCCCGCTTTAACCAATCTTGTTTTTTTGTACAATTCTCCTTTAAGGGGGCATGGCAAGGGGTGTGTCCTATGCCTGCATTCTTTTGCTGATAGGTGTCCCTCATTCCCATCTCAAAAAGTTGGGAAGCATGAAATCCTGGGTGAATAGTAAGAGCAGCCTTGGCCCAAACGCCACCCTGGCCATGCCCCCCCAAATGCGTTTTTCCCCACCCACAGGGCTTAGTCATGGAGGATATAGACTGACGGGAGCTTGGAGTGGCACCCCTTAGCTTTGTATAGGTTCACATTATACCCCCTATCTTTGAGAGACTTATACTCCCTCTGTTCTAAAGCATATTAAACCCTTCTGCTATGGAGCACAATACCCCAGTGTTATGGGGCATTATACCCCTTTTGTTATGGAACATTAGATCCCTGCGCTATAGAGAATTATACTCTCTTTATTATAGACCATTAATACCCCCTTATTATAGAAAGATTGGGAAGGTGGAAATGTGAGGGCAGTTGCTGACACTGACCAACATACACGACCACCTAAAGTCATTAATGGACTATCTCGGTACTGATACAATGACAAATTGAATGTGATAAAAATCAAACTTTAATACATATAAAACATACAAAAATGTTTCCCAATTTTTCATATATCAACCTGCATGATGGTACTTTTTATATTATATAGTATCTGTTAGGCTATACTCAAATTTTTGTCCCTTTACTATAGAGCTGTAATACCCCCTCTGTTATAGAGCATTCCACACATTTTAATGGATAATTATACCCCCTTTGTAATAGAGAATGTGATTATCTCCTCTCTTTTATATTATAAAATAACAATGTTTGTGTTTTTACCTCCTCACCCAACAGATGACCCAGATGAAAGGACTGGTAAAAGCGGGACTTTTGCAGAAGGCCAAGACTGCAGAGAATGGCAAACGGCTGCGGTGAGTGCTTGGGAAACGTTTATCTGCCAAGTTTTAATTAGGACTACATAGAAGCGAGATGGTGCTTGTTCTCTGCAGATAGGTCAAACATTGACTTTGAAATGTCTCCAACACAAGCTGCCAAAGGCATGTATATGAGGCCTGCCCTGGCTCCTTTTTAGGGTGACCATGTGTCCCAAATTGCTCGGGACAGTCCCGCATTTTGCAGGTCTGTCCCGGGTACCTTCATTCCGGGACAATACAGTGTCCCGGAATCAACCTGACACAGCCACCCCCCCTGGGCCGATCTGATGTCCCCAAAAAAGGATGCCACTTCACCACTTTACTCACTGGCAGTACTTGTCTTGGCCGGGAATGTCTGGAGAGGCACAATCCCCTCCCCCTTCATGTGATTGGAGAAATCATGAATCCTGCCATTTGTGTTTAATCACTGCAGGGCAGTGTAGAGTCAGCATTGGAACAAGGTAAAGCGGATCTCGGCCGGACAGGACAAGTACTGTCAGTGAGTAATAGGGATGAGCCGAACACCCCCCGGTTCAGTTCGTACCAGAACCTTCGAACGGACCTAAAATTCGTACGAACTTTAGAACCCTATTAATGTCTATGGGACTCGAATGTTCGAAATCAAAAGTGCTAATTTTGAAGGCTAATATGCAAGCTATGCAACAGACAACACCAGCAAAAAGGGGTATCTTCAGGTGTATACTGTGCTGGAGGCACACAACACCCACTTTAACTCCTGCAGATGCCTGTATTAGAGAACACCAGCAATAAAGGGTAGAAACAGGTGTATACTGCGCTGTGCTGGAGGCACACAACACCCACTAACTCCTGCAGATGCCTGTATTAGAGAACACCAGCAATAAAGGGTAGATACAGGAGTATACTGCGCTGGAGGCACACAACACCCACTAACCCCTGCAGATGGCTGTATTAGGCCCCTTTCACACTGGGGCGGTGCGGGCGTCGGCGGTAAAGCACCATTATTTTTAGCGGCGCTTTACCATTGTTTTAGCGGCGGTATGCGACCTCTAGCGGGGCAGTTTTAACCCCCGCTATCGGCCGAAAAAGGGTTAAAACCGCCCGCAAAGTGCCGTTGCATCGCCGCTTTGCCGGCGGTATAGCCGCGCTGTCCCATTGATTTCAATGGGTAGGAGCGGTTTAGGAGCAGTAAATACGCCGCTCCTTCACCGCTCCAAATATGCGGCTAGCAGGACTTTTTTCACCGTTCTGCTAGCGCACCGCTCCAGTGTGAAAGCCCTCCAGCGTTCACACTGGAGTGAAAGGGGTCGGTTTTTTTCAGGCGCTACACAGGCACTATTTTTAAACCGCCCCAGTGTGAAAGGGGCCTTAGAGAGCAACAGCAATAAAGGGTAGATACAGGTGTATACTGCGTTGGAGGCACACAACACCCACTAACTCCTTCAGATGGCTGTATTAGAGAAAAAGAGCAATAAAGGGTAGATACAGGTGTATACTGCACTGGAGGCACACAACACCCACTAACACCTGCAGATGGCAGATGCAAAAGAACACACTGTCCCTGCCTATCTTGCTCTTTCCCTGCACGCCAACACATTACACAACGCTGGCGGCCTTATATAGTGTGGGGCGTGTACTAAAACCCCTGAGCTATCGGGCATCCTGCCTGTGGCCAATTATGGCTCTCCTCGCTCCCGGCGCTGTGATTGGCCAAGCATGCGGGGTCACAGTGCATGCTTGGCCAATCATGAGCCAGCAATGCACTGCGATGGCATAGTGCATTGTGGACCGTTCATGCCACACGTGCGAACAGTCCACAAAGTTCTGAATTCGCCGGATAGACGAATGGCCGATGTTCAAGTCGAACATGGGTTCAAATTGAACACCAAGCTCATCCCTATTGAGTAAAGTGGCGATGCAGTGGCCTTTTTTGGGGGCGTGATCAGAGCTGCTGGGTAGAGAGCGCACTTGCCGCCTAGGCTGTGCAGCACAAGCTGATTTTTGAGAGGGGGTGTGTCCCTGTTGGCAGTTTGGAAATGCGGTCACCCTACTCCTATTGTACGTTGATAATCCAAATAGCAGGAATCCTCTTCCCTCCTTTACATCTGTAGGAAATTTCATAGGGTCATTGGATGTTGTGTTCTAAGTGAAAAGGACAGACACAGTCAAAATGGTTGCGTATTGTCGCATGTTGTGAAATATTATTGCATTTCTTATTTTGTAGTACTTTTTGATGTGACCTCACATTTTCACATGCATGCTCATTCAAAATTTGTGATTGTATTAAGTGTAGAGATTTGCAGATTGGCCACTAGAGGGAGCTTTCAATGGCTAAGTAAAATAACTAATTTAACAGCTGCTGAGATAAAATCTCAGCCATGCACAGTTTTTTTTTTTTCTGGCACAATAAACTTTATTGTAGAGAAGAAAAGCATAACATCTTGACAGACAATCACAGACGCAGGGGTACACCATAAAAACCATAACAAAGAGGTGTGGGCTGGAAAGACCCGATTAAATGACTTTTATTAGTATTAACTGTCTACTGGGTGACCTGGAGCAGGGGTTTCCAAACTGCGGCCCGAGGGCCAGATGGGGCCCTTTGCTAGCCTTTATGCGGCCCTTGGGAAACAACTCCTTACACTAATATGAGGCACTATTCCTCTCACTGACACCAACAATGGGGCATTATATCTTCCACCAATACCAATGATGGAATACTATTCCTCCTACTAATAGGGGGAATGCTCCTCCTATTGACCACCAACCCTGGCGCCATATTTATTCTCACCGATGCTGGGCCCGTGGCATTTTCTGCCCCTGCTGGCCACAATCCGGCCCTTCTAAAGTCTGAAGGACAATAAAGTGGCCCTTTGAAAAGTTTGGAGACCCCCTTACCTAGAGGGATAAAACTAAAAGTCCATATGGGTCACCAGAGCCTAAGGGCTGTCCCAGGCTGCAGGTGCACTGGTGTACAGTGGAGGGTAATGCTTGTACTGGTTTGTTTACCACCTGATGCCCCCGACCTAGCACAGGTCGGTGTGAGCAGTCTGTGGTGAAATACAGAAAAAGGAAAAGAGAGAAACATTTTGGGATCTAGCAACCATGGCCACTAGCCTACCAAAAAAAGCCACCAAGTTCGGGACCCAGGGTCACCTCAAGCAGAAGAGTCCAAGGGTGATTAAAAGCATGGTCTCAACAGTGAAGAAAAGAGGGGGAAAAAGGAAAAGACAAAAGCATAAGGAATGAGATTGGGGGGGGGGTAACAAATCACTTCTCAGGAGAGACCCAGGCTGTTGGGATGAAAGGTGGGGAGAGCATAGGGACCACCAAGGTGACAGAGTTTTTTTTCAATTAGTCAACTCGGTTGCAAACTTACATTGTGAGAAGGAGCAGTAAAGTGTAACCACTGTGCAGTGCTGCAAGCAGAGCCTGAGTATGTACTGAGAAAATATGTCTACTCCAATGTACACTTATAATTGCAAACTATACATAGAAACAAGTTGATAAACTTATTTCCATAAGCTGATATCTTTTACTTGTATATCGAAAAATCCTTAAAAAGGTGGTATATTTCCTTAAAAAGTCTCCTAGGTAACATAGATTTCTCATTGTTCTACATATAAGTAGATAAACACTGTACCTGGACATGATTTTGGGAGTGGCTGTGTTGTTTTGAGTACAGTAATGTTGGTAACTGGTGTAGAAGAGGAGGAAGAGAGCAGGTATAGAGGAGGAGAACAAATGGATAAAAGAAGGAGAGGACGGAGCAGGTGTAAAGGAGGAGAGCAGAAAGCAGGCATAGTGGAGGATGAGAATGGAGAGCAGGCATAGAGGATGAGGAGAGAACATATCAGGAGAACAATGCCCCGTACACACGAGCGGATTTTCCGTAAAAAAAAACTTGGATGGTTTTTCCGACGGAATTCCGCTCAAACTTGGCTTGCATACACACGGTCACACAAAAGTTCTCTGAACTTTCGACTGTCAAGAACACGTAATGTACAACGTTCAATGCTTCAGAGAATGCGTCGAATTGTTTCCGAGCATGCGTAGGAATTGTGCGTGTCGGAATTTGTACAGACGATCGGAATTTCCGATCGGAATTGTTACCGACCTAAAAATAAAGAACCTGCTCTCAATCTTTTGCTGGCGGGAATTCTGCAAGAAAAAGTCAGATGGAGCATACACAGGGTCGGAATTTCTGATCAAAAGCTCACATCCGACTTTTGCTGGCAGAATTTCTGATCGTGTGTATGGGGCTTTAGAGGAAGAGAGCAGAGAAGGCCTAGAGGAGTAGAAAAGCTGTAGAAGAGGAGGAAAGTCGAGAGAAGGCCTAGAGCATGGGTCTTCAAACTACGGCCCTCCAGTTGTTCAGGAACTACAATTCCCATCATGCCTGGTCATGTCTGTGAATGTCAGAGTTTTACAATGCCTCATGGGATGTGTAGTTTCACAACAGCTGGAGGGCCGTAGTTTGAGGATCCCTGGCCTAGAGCAATGGTTCTCAACCTTCCTAGTGCCGTGACCCCTTGATAAAATTTCCCAAGTTGTGGGGACCCTTAACAGTAAAATTATTTTCGTGGCATGGGTTGTCAGCAACCAAGGCAAGACAAGTAATTGCGCCCCTAACCCTTTGACATTTAGCGCTCCCTGAGTCCCTTCCACTTGTACAGTGTTAAAACCCCTTATGATACATTTTAGGATGTACCACTCTTTCTCTTTGTTCTCCTTTCTTTCCCTTTTAGCTCTCTCTATCCTCTCCCTTTTAATTAGTTCCTCCCCCTCTTTTCCTCTGCCTTCCATGTATTCTCTAGTTTTATTCCTTCTCTTACTCCTTGGTGTAGGGATTGGAATGAGTGGCAGTGCTAGCGGGAAGGTGGGATGAGTGGCAGGGAGTTGGGATGAGTGGCAGTGCTGGCGGGAAGTTCTAATCAGCCAACTTAGATGCTCTTGATTAAGGTCATTTGATGATCTGAGAACTGTAGTGAGGACTTTTAATGGCAACTATAATCACAGGTAGTGTTACTCACTATCTCCGGCTTCACTGTGTCTCTGACTTTGTGGTGTCTCGTAGCTGTGACCCCTATGCCAAAATCAGGAGATAGGGTCTCCTCCAGCCCCTCCCACTTCACGTTCCTCACCAGTCAGCTGACCTCTAGTCTCTGCCCCCCAGCCATGCCGTGAACTGAGCGGGTGGCTACGAAGAGGCTGAGTGGGCGGCCGCAGGCTCCAGGAACAGTCCAGCTGGGCGGCCACAGGCTTAAGGGACAGCCCTGCTGGGTGTCCACAAAGAGGCTGGTAGAGCAGTGCGGGCTTCAGGAACAGCCCAGGATTCGGTGACCCCTGGCAAATCATCATTCGACCCCCTAGGTTGAGAACCACAGGCCTAGAGTAATGAAGTGGTGAGCAGGTGTATAGGGGATAAAAATAGAGAGCCTAGAAGAGTAAGAGCAGGCATGGAGGAGGAGCAGAGCAGTAGTACAGGAGGGGGAGAATGGATAGCAGAAATTAGGAGGAGAGACGTTGTAGAGTAGGAGAATGGAGGCATAGAGAAGGAGGAGAGCAGAGAACAGCAACAGAGGGGAAGAGGAGCCATGAACAGGCATAGAGAAGAAGAGTGGGTGTAGATGAGGAGGAGAATGGGTGTAGAAAGGTAAAGTGGAGAGCTATGAAAAGCAGAGAGCAGGTGCAAAATAGGAGGAGAGGCATTGAGAGCATGTATAGAGGATGAGGAGAACAGAAATAGAGGAGTGCGGACAACTGAGGAGTAGGAGGAAAACTGAGAGAATGCCTAGACAGCAGGTGTATGGGAGGATAAAAACAAAGAAAGCCTAGAAGAATAAAAGAGCAGGCATGGAGGAGGTGGAGAATGGATAGCAGACATTAGGATGAGCGAGGCAAGAAGGCATAGAGTAGGAGGAGAGCAGAGAATAGGCACAGAGGAGAAGAAGAGCAGCAAACGGGCATAGAGAAAGAGAAGAATGAGTGTAGAGGAGGAGAGAGGTCACAGAGGAGGAGAGTAGAGAGCTGGCATAGAGCATGAGGAAAGCTGTGAGAAGGTGTAGAAGAAAAAGAAAGCAGAGAGCAGGCATGGAATAGGAGAAGGGTTGAGAGCATGTGTGGGGAGAGCAGAAGTTGACAAGGCGGAAAACTGAGAGGCCTAGAGGAGAAACGGAGCAGAGAAAAGGTAAGGGGAAGAACGATAGTAAAGCACAGGAGTAAATGAGGAGAAAAATGGAAAGAATGCCCAAAAGGAGTAGGAGAGTAGGCATGGACAAGAAGAAAAGGAGAGAACAGGCGTATTGGGAGGAGTGGGAAGATGGAGAGCCACTTGGAGGACGAGTGAAATGAAAAAGAAGTATGGAGGTGGACACATGTAGGGTTTCTTTGTGCTTTGCTGTAATTTAAGCTGTATTCCAGTTTATATTTTTCCACATCATATCTCAGATTAGTATACTTAGGCTTTTAATGTTTCTCTTCTCCACAGCAAGAACTGGAGCACTTCATGGACTGTTCTGGAAGGAAGGATTCTGACGTTCTTCAAAGATGCTAAGAACCTGTCATCAAACAGCCTGGTGAGACTCGCTCCTTTATGCTAAATCTCTGTTGATATATGTATGTATGTATGTATATCTGGGGGAAAAGATGGTGTGCTATACAGCGGGAAGGGAGAAAGACGGAATGCACTTCTGGAGCACCCAAAGCAAAGATTTCTAGTGTTGTAAATACCTTTATTAATCACTGTGAGGTTTATCACTTGTTATCGGTATGCAAAGCACCTTTTAATGACTCCATCATAACGAGACCGCAGATTCATAACAGAGGGACAGTATGATGGTTGGCAAATGTTCTGCCACCCAATGTCTGTCGGCAGGTACTGCACGCGATACAAGCGGTAATCTTTACAAGAACACCGTGTTGACTCTGTAACTTATAAATTTTTATTATTCATACTAAAGGAGCTAATTGGGAAAGTCGATGTACAAAGGTTATAAGACTGTAGCACTTCCTTTTGAGCTTTACCAGGTACACATGATAAAAATGGCAGATCTGCTTGATTGCCCTCTAGCCCCCAGGGCAGGATCCCTGGTGGGTGTGCACTTTGGTTAGCCAGGGCAAGAGAAGACACTGCAATGGAGCATACCATTTATTTTTTTAAGACAAACTGGAAAATCAGAACATATTCGTGAACTGACCATAGCAAATGTTGATATAATATTCAAGAGTGAAACAATCACCCACATTCAAATCAAAAGGATATTGTAGTTTTAAAATGGCAAGACTTTTTAATGAAACTCAGGTCATCTAAAACTAAGTAAATAGAAAAGGTGAGACCTAAAGTGTTAATTATGGGTGTGCTGTCCCTATGCTAGCTACCTAATCCCCTCCCTCTACAGACCCAGGACATAAACTCCTCCCTCATCTAGTCCTCAGTGACTGATTTTTTTTTATTTAAGATTGCCAGCCCTTTCAATTCAGTCTGTTGTTTCATAGTAGAACCGTCCAAATGCAATGTCAGATTCTGGTCTACAGAAAGTTTTCAGAAGAGAAGTCTAAAGTTTTTTTTTTAAAGCAGAACTAAACCCCAAGAAATACACTCCTCCACATTCCAGGGGTGCAGAATTTTGCACCCCTCACCAGTCTCTGTCATCTTCTCCATGGCTACTTCTGGGTGCCAGGGCACCACCCCCTTGTGACATCATTGACCGGTGCATGCTGGGTCGGTGATGTCACGAGGTGGTGGTGGCACCCAGTGACATCGCTGGGTGGCCCCGCCCCTTAGCTACTTAAGCACTGTCTGACAGTGAAAGCCTTTTGGCGCGTGTGAAGCTTTTTTTTAATTTTTTTAATTTTTTTCTTCCTTGGCAGCGGTTGTCGTGAGTGACACCAGCCATCTACACCTGCGACATTGTTTTTTTTTAATATATAAAGGAATTGTCAATAACGGTCTCTGGGTCGATTACTTTTGTGAATGAGTAGGGGGTACAATGTACTCCTACTCATTCACATGGGGGGGTGGATCTGGGGGCTTCCGTGTTAAAGGGGGCTCCCAGATTCCGATAAGCCCCCCCTGCCTGCAGACCCCCAAACCACTGGCAGGGGTTGTGGGGAAGATGCCCTTGTCCCCATCAGTATGGACACGGGGGGATGTCGAAGGCCTGGGGAACCCATGCCTTTTTTTGGGGGGGGGGGGGGTCGTGGAGTTCCTGCAAAAAAAAAAAAAAGTACCATACCTGAAAGTTTTTTTTCGGATAGAATTTGTGTTTTAACGTGATCAGATATGCTCCCATAGAAGGCAATGGGCCTGGAATTTGCATCTGAATCGCACCGCAGTGCTCAAAAAACACTCAGGACTCTTTTTAAATTCGCAGCAAAATCGGTACTGCTGCTGCACCACCTATATGTGAACTGGCTCCAGAGAAAGACGGCTTGATTCACATGTCATGAATCAGATGCCAAAGCTGTGCTAAACACATCGGATTTAACATCTCCAAACAACAATTATCATTCCCGGCATGTCGGGAATGATAACTGATAACTGTCACAATTGCTTTCAGCCAACATGCCAAACCATCCAATGGCTGTTGTCATAACTGATCACATGTGCAGCATCAAGCAGAAGCCAAGATGGCAGCTTCCTTGACAGGAAAAGGATAGGAGGGTTTAGTTCCACTGTTAAAGTAGTAGTATTTTAAAATACATTTAATGGTGATCTATTCTAAAAGTCTACTTTAATAACATAAAAAAAAGACAACTATTCGCAGTTCTAGTGGCCATCGTGGCAGTACAATGGAAGATGCCTTCACTCACAATTTTCCTTCTGTAGCACCGTGGAAATGGAGACCAGACCAGCGCCCCTCTATATTGAGGTGTGTGAATTCTAGGTGAGGAAAATCAGAAAAAATCAGAAAAAAGCATGAATCTCCGAACAGCTTTGTCTGACGGAGAACGAATCCCAGTTCAAAGTGTAGGACTGTCTAAGATCCTCCTAGGTTTTTCCCTCATCCTCCTTTCATTCCTAATAGAAATGTCATTGACAGGAATGTGATAACAGCATTCCCAGCAGTGCGCCCAGTCCCGGTCACGTGTACGATGCTAGTGAAAGCTGCTAACCTTGCTAGAATGATGTAAACACAATCAAATCTTGGGAGGGGATGTTGTAGAACCTGTTTTGAGATAAGCTCTGCCCTGTCTTTTTTTTTTTTCTTTTTTTTCTTTTTTTTTTCTTTTTTTATTACATTTAATACATTAATTGACAAGGATAAAGGTCACCATGTTTGGAGTATGTGAACAGAAGGGTTCCTTCACACCACCTGTGCTAGGCTGCATTATTTAGTCCCAAGATAAGGACAGGCCTCATAGCCTTGTTTTCAGTGGTGCCGGTTCACACCAATACCCTGCAAAAAAAACAAAACATTGCAGTGCCGCATGGTGCAACACGTTATGTATTGCAATATTAAATGGACCAAAAAAAAAAAAACGCACTGCAAGGTATGTAAAATATGCAGATACATGTGAGATCACTTCTCTGTTGTATCACCTTGTTACAAAACCGTATCTCATAAATGACTGCAGGAGGCAATGTGGGCACAGATTTTGTTTCGTATTCTGTAGTTGTGGCGTGTTGCCGTTACAGAAATTTCCAGTACTGTCTCAGGAAAGGTGTTCATATGATTACTATGCTGGGAAATTGCGAGACCCTTGTCCCTCTGTCATGTGATACCCATAGTCAGGGTATAATTCATAGGGATTTGTCTCCTCACACCCCAATTATTGATCCAGTGACCCACACACATCACAGAATCTACTCACAATGCTCATGGTACAGGACCTTCAACAGGGTTATTTACCCAGTGGCCTTCTCACAGTATAGGACCATCATTATTGATCCAGGAGTGAAGAGAATTGTTTGGCCAATATTTTGAGATGAGGTTGAGGATGTAGCTTGGATGGCTTTGTATGTTGTCAATATTTTTAATATTATTTGTTGGGTGAGTCAAAGCCAGTGAAAAGATTGGCAAAAAGGAGTAGCAGATACCGAATGGTTGGTAAGGTGGATGAATCTGGCAGCAGCATTCCTGATGGATTGAAAGGGGGATAGCCTATGTAAAGGTAAGCCAACAAGGAGGACGTTGCAATAGTCGAGACGAGAGATGACCCGAGAGCAGTGATTCTCAACCAGGGTTCCTGGGTTCCTTCAGAGGTTGCTAGGGGTTCCTTCAGCATTGGGCCATTTCTGCCTCTCGGATAAGTTCCCACCGACACCATTGATCTTTTTAGTTATCTGTAAGGAGGTAATTCTTCCAATGGCCACAGATATAAGGACCATTCTTCCCACTGACCATCACACTAATGTATCATGAGTTGTAGATTTCTAATTGTTAGCAGGGGTTCCCCGAGACTGGAGAAATAGATCAAGGGTTCCTCTGGGTTGAAAAGGTTGAGAAAGGCTGCCCGAGAGTGAGTCTTGGGGTGCCATTGGTTAAGAAAGGGCATATTTTGTTACGGAGGTTAATGTGGCATGATTTGGACAATGAGTGGACGTGGGGTCGAAAAGAGAGTTCAGAGTCCAGGATTACACCTAAAACCATGGGCTAAAGTGAGGGTCCAGTAGTTGTGCTATTAATCCTGCAGCAAAATCCGGAGGCTGTGCAGGATTACTAGCATGGTTGTGTTTATGCTCCCTTTGTGAGTAGTTTCACTTTTGACTTATCAGTAAATGGTTTACCAATACTGCACTTAGGGGCTCGGTGTTTCTTTTCCTTTGTTGCATTGCAGAGACTGCTTCTAGCTCTTCACAATGGCTGCCATTAGTGCTGTTACATGGATTCCTCTCCCTCTTCATCTTAGAGACTGTTGCTATGGACTTTGTCCCTTCTATTGAGAGACTTTATTAATCACATTTATTTGATCTGTGTACACCTCCAGGGGCTCTCCTCAAACGAGTGCTGAGTTTATTTTTTGTATGTCAGCTAGTAAATAAGGAGCAAGGAGACTAAATGGGTGAATAGAGAGAGAGATTTGAGTGTTATCAGCATGGAAATGGTTTTCAAAGTCATCAGCTGACCCAGAGAAGGAGATGTAGATGAAAAATGGAAGACGTCCAAGGACGGAAGCTTGGGGGATTCCTTCGAAAAGAGGAGAGGAGGATGTAGAGTTGGAAGGGACCCAATAGGTGTGGTGAGATTGGTAAGAGGAGAACCAGAAAAAAGCAGAGTCATGGAGGCCAAGGAAGTGGACTTTTTTTTGGAGCGGAACGAGTGGTCAACAGAGCTAACAGAGAGGTCTAAGAGTAAGAATACGGAGTAGTGACATTTTGTTTTAGCAGTTAGTAAGTCGTTAGGTATGGGTGTTCTATGGTATCTTCTAATATTCTGTGATGTTATTGGTGTCATGTGATAGTATACATGAAGTGGCTTCTTCTGTCATTTCAGAAACAGTCGTCTCTGATGACCAGCCCAGAGCACACGGTCAAGCTGCAAGGGGCATCTCTTAGCTGGGCCAGCAAGGAGAAGTCCAGCAAGAAGCATGTGATGGAGGTGAGTGTGCCACACAATCATATAATAACTGTCATTCAGTCAATGTGCATTGGTAAAAAAAAAAAACACACTCCATAAAAGTCATCCTGTTGGGTTTAGTCAATGTCCCCAACCTAGGCCATGCCCCTTCTGATGCATTTTACCCAGCTTGGACGAAAGTCCAGTCAGGGTGAAGTGTGTCAGTGTGGTGTGGCCTGGGGGGGGGGGGGGTGGGTTTGGTGTTTTATCTCTGCTATACTGGCTGAGATGGAAGAGCTCTTTTCTAACCAGGAACCCTGAACGGTGGAGAACCTCAGAAGCTAGTCTGGGACTTGAATTCCTTTTCTCCTTGAACTCTCATTGTGCTGTTGTTTTGTGTGTAGAGATGAGAGCACAAAGCAGAGCTCATAGGAAAAAAAAAAATAGTAGACCGATGTGGACCATGAACCGGGGACGGCCAGACGTAGGTGTCAGTGCGCTGTACCAGAACATTTATTGTGAAGTGTTTCTATGGGTGTTTTTCAGTTGGAATGATCTGTCTCCTCTATTTATGGTCTATTAGAATAACAAAATTCTTTTCATCTTTCAGTTAAAAACCCAAGATGGCTCAGAGTATCTGATTCACCATGAATCCGATATGCTCGTGGGCGACTGGTTCACCGCAATAAATAAATGTATCGGCAAAGATGCACGCATGGTAAGTATTTCTCATTATGGCAGCTCTTCTGATGTATTTCTGTCATAACCATCACCTTGCTAACTCTGTCAAACTATATGCCGAACTACCTGTCAACCCATATTGTTACCCCATTCTTCTTTCTGCCTGCACCTGACAGCCTGTCACCTTGTACACCTGACTGCCTGTCAGCTTGCACCCCTGACCTTCATATATCCCTGACAGCCTGTCCCCCTGTACATCTAAGGCCGCGTACACACGCGCGGACTGTTTGCCCAACCTTGTTCGTCAAACAGTTTGGGCAAACAGTCCGCTCAAAATTTGCATGAGCGGACTTGCCCACACACGAGCGGACTGTTTGACGAACAAGGTTGGGCAAACAGTTCGCTCAACTTTTGAAATGAACGGACTCGCCCACGTAAGGAGGAGGCAAATCCGCCCATTTCGAGCGCGTGTACAGGTAGGCGGGGCCCGCGAAGGAGACGTCGCGGGCTCCGCCGCCTGGAATGGGCTTAAAGGGGAACCCCAACGCCGAAAAAAATCGGCGTGGGGGTTCCCCCCAAGTCCACACCAGACCCTTGTCCGAGCACGCTACCCGGCCGGCCAGGAAAGGGGGGCGAGCGAGCGCGCCCCCCCTCCTGAGCCGTACCAGGCCGCGTGCCCTCAACATGGGGGGGTGCCTTGGGGAAGGGGGGGCCGCGCGGCCCCCCCACCCCAAAGCACCTTGTCCCCATGTTGATGAGGACAAGGGCCTCTTCCCGACAACCCTGGCCGTTGGTTGTCGGGGTCTGCGGGCGGGGGGCTTATCGGAATCCGGGAGCCCCCTTTAAGAAGGGGGCCCCCGGATACCGGCCCCCCACCCTATGTGAATGAGTATGGGGTACAATGTACCCCTACCCATTCACCTGTGAAATAAAGTACAAAAAAAAACACAACACATGGAAAAAGTATTTTATTGCACAGCTCCGGGGGTCTTCCGTCTTCGGGGGTCTTCTCGCCGGACTCCTCCGCTATGTGTGTGTAGCTCTTTTACTAGCGGAGGAGTCCGGCTTTCTTCCTCCCCGCCGCCGGCCTCTTCTCCCGACTTCGGGGGTCTTGTCCCCCTCTTCGGTTCTTCTGCCGGGCCACCGCGCCTGGTCCGGTGGCCCGGTCTTCTGTCGCCGTCTTCCGTTCTTCTGTCGCCGCCTTCGGTTCTTCTGCCGGGCCACCGCGCCTTCTTGTAGCTCTTTTACAGGCGGTGGCCCGGTCTTCTGTCGCCGCTGTCGTCGCCGCCGCCGCCGCCTTCCGTTCTTGTTCTTCTTGTTCTTCTTCTTGTTCTTCTCCTGGAGATGTTGACTCGACGATCTCTCCGGCCGGAATGCCAGAGCCGCGCTGTGCGGTCACTTATATAGTGACAATGGGGCGGTGTCACATGGTATATGTCACATGGGTTGGTCACATGGTGACCCCGCCCCCTTACGATGTCATAGTCCCCATGTGACATCAACCCATGTGACCAACCCATGTGACATATACCATGTGACACCGCCCCATTGTCACTATATAAGTGGCAGCGGAGCGTGTCCCTGGCATTCCGGCCGGAGAGATCGTCGAGTCAACATCTCCAGGAGAAGAAGAAGAAGAACAAGAAGAAGAAGAACAACGGAAGGCGGCGGCGGCGACGGCGACAGAAGACCGGGCCACCGCCTGTAAAAGAGCTACAAGAAGGCGCGGTGGCCCGGCAGAAGAACCGAAGAGGGGGACAAGACCCCCGAAGTCGGGAGAAGAGGCCGGCGGCGGGGAGGAAGAAAGCCGGACTCCTCCGCTAGTAAAAGAGCTACACACACATAGCGGAGGAGTCCGGCGAGAAGACCCCCGAAGACGGAAGACCCCCGGAGCTGTGCAATAAAATACTTTTTCCATGTGTTGTGTTTTTTTTTTGTACTTTATTCCACAGGTGAATGGGTAGGGGTACATTGTACCCCATACTCATTCACATAGGGTGGGGGGCCGGTATCCGGGGGCCCCCTTCTTAAAGGGGGCTCCCGGATTCCGATAAGCCCCCCGCCCGCAGACCCCGACAACCAACGGCCAGGGTTGTCGGGAAGAGGCCCTTGTCCTCATCAACATGGGGACAAGGTGCTTTGGGGTGGGGGGGCCGCGCGGCCCCCCTTCCCCAAGGCACCCCCCCATGTTGAGGGCACGCGGCCTGGTACGGCTCAGGAGGGGGGGCGCGCTCGCTCGCCCCCCTTTCCTGGCCGGCCGGGTAGCGTGCTCGGACAAGGGTCTGGTGTGGACTTGGGGGGAACCCCCACGCCGATTTTTTTCGGCGTTGGGGTTCCCCTTTAAGCCCATTCCAGGCGGCGGAGCCCGCGACGTCTCCCTCGCGGGCCCCGCCTACCTGTACACGCGCTCGAAATGGGCGGACTTTCCGAGCGGGAACAGTCCGCTCATTTCGAAAGTACAGCGGACAGGCCCACACACGGGCGGACTGTTCGCTCAAACACAGTTTCAGCGGACAGTTTTTCGGAATTTCCGAAAGACTTTGTCCGTCCAACTGTCCGCTGAAACTGTCCGCTGAAAGCCCACACACGAGCGGACTGTCCGCCCAAACACTGTTCAGCGGACAAGGTTGGGCGAACAGTCCGCCCGTGTGTACGCGGCCTAACTACCCGTCACCCTGCACCCCTGACCTTCATATATCCCTGACAGCCTGTCACCCTGCACTCTTTTCTGCCTGTGAGCTTGTACCCCCCGTCTTATCTCTTTTCCTACACTCCTGTCTGTCACCCTGGACTGACGTTTCACAATATAAAATGTCTGTAGATTTTCCTGATATCTGATGGTAAATTGTTGTGTTTCAGTCCACTGAGAACACCTCTGAGAATGAGACGGAGTCATTGCAGGAATTTGGCTCCACCGAGAAGTTGGGAATGAAAGATGAGAAAAAAGGTAAAAAAAAAATTCACATTCAATCTTTGACTTGAGAACGCTACCGAAATAAAGACCTCAGGCCATCATGTCCACAGACGTATAAGCCAGCCTTTCTCAACCGTGAGGAAACCTTGAAATAATTTTCCAGTCCCAAGGAACCCCTACTATAAATGACTATATCTAAAACTCCTGATACATTAGTGTGATGGTCAGTGGGAAGAATGCTCCTTATACTTGTGGTCATTGGGAAGAATTACCCCCTTATAGATAGCTATATGTGACCCCAAGAAAATGCTCAATGTGACCCCAAGAAAATTCTGGAGAAACCCCAGTTGAGAAGCCCTGGTATAAACAAATTAGGCCTTTAGTGCCTGCAGGGCTGGACTGGGACAAAAATTTGGCCCTGGACTTCATCCAGACCAGCCCACTTTAATTTTGCAAACAAGCACAAAAACCGTATATAAAACTATATGCAATTGTGCAAAAAACATAAGTAGCATAACATAAGGAGTCCTCACTAACCTCTTTTATTATTTCACTTATTCTCCTCTGTATTTTTCCTCATCTTTCTCACATCATTGCGTGAAGTTGAGGGCAAGCCGTGCAGCTATAACGTTGTCACTGAAACCGGCCCACCGGGAAACTCCCTGTAGTCCCAATGGCCAGTACATGCCTGAGTGCCTGATGAAGCCCCCAGATCCTAGGCAAAGGCTGTATAATGCACATGCCTCAACAGGCTTGCATAATTTAAGCGCCATCTGGCACAGCGCTCCCCCCTCCTCCTTTTTTGGTTGTATACAGTGTCCTGACTTCTCCCCAAGTTGACACTAAACACTGGTTGCCACCATGCTCCCACCCTGTCTATCAAATGTCATATTGCCATTGGTCAGCAGATTCTGATTTGACAATGGAATGTCATGGGGGGGTGAAGCTCAGTGCTAGGCTAACAGGTCCTGTATACAGCAGCCTGGGCACAGGACTGGGGGGGCCTCAACAGCCACAAAGGAATGGCTTTTAGGACAAACAGAGTTACTTGCAGGAACTTAAAGCGGAGCTGCACCCAAAAGGGAAAGCTCTGCTTATTTGTTTCTGAGCCCCATGTTGATCCAGTGATGTGCATCAGCTCTCCGGTGTCTCTCTTCCCTCTTTTTCTTACACAGCAGTGGGAGCCATTGGCTTTTGCTGCTGTCATTTACAGCCAGTGAGCCAAAGTGGAGGAAAGTGGGAGGGTGGGGCCGAGCCATGCTCTGTGTGTGAATGGGCAATGTCCATTCACAGGAGCACAACTACGGATCGAGCTTACTCGACTGCTCCCCTTGTAAGAGGCTTGCTACTGGGGGCACACAACCACCGGCAGGGCACCCAAAACTAAGAGGATTGGGGCTGCTCCGTGCAAAACCATTGCACAGAGCAGGTAAGTATAACATGTTTATTAAAAAAAATAAAAATAAAAAAAAATGTAAAATGGAAAGTTCACTTTGATATTGGTTTATGTTACAGGACAGAACACTGACAGCGACCGCAATGTTCGAACGAAACTGCGGAAATTCCTGCTGAGGAGACCCACATTGCAGTCGCTCCGAGAGAAAGGATACATTCGAGGTAAGAAATGATGCCAAGCGAGAGAGCTAAGCTTCCAGTGTTCTCCTCTCTGAACATCTTTCCTGTCCCACAGATCAAGTGTTCGGCTGTGACCTTCACCATCTGTGTGAGCGAGAGAAGAAACCCGTGCCGCAGTTTGTCAGCAAATCCATCCAAGCTGTGGAGAGAAGAGGTGAGATGACATAAGACGATGAATCTGTAGCAGCATTACGGTTTATTGGTAAAACGAGTGTACATTTTACTGCTGTAGAAAATACAGCTGGCCATACACTGAAAATGTCAGCTGGTTCTTTATGAACTGGTTGAGTGCCCACCTCCTGCTCAACATCTTCTGAGTGACAGAACAGAGCCTGCATCCAATCAATGCAGTTGCTGTTTGGGTATTCTGACAGCCATGGGTGCCGACCACGAGTATACAATAGGTACAGTGGGAGATTTATCTATTCATGCTGTTTAGCATGGATGAATCTGTTAATTTTATTTTTTTTATTCAGTCTACAGACTGGCTATGGAGAGCTTTATTCTATTTCATGTAGCTTCTCTGCTTACATCCCCTAAGACAGTAACACCATTATCTGCAGAGAATGCACAAACAGGGCGGCACTCTTCCCAGTAAAAGGCCCAGTTCTCAAATTCTCCCCAAGGGTATAAAATCCAGCTCTTCTGTTATCCTGCAATCAAGGGCGACCGCAAGGGTGGGCAAGTGCCCCTTCTCAGAATTGGCAAGATGTGATTGGCCCTTGCAAGGTCCACTGCTGACTTTTTTTTCTGAGTCTGCTCAGTTCTCCCTCTGAGGGTGACATTGGACTCACTGACACTGTCTGAGAATGACCGTTCCATAATCGGCCCTCCTCGCTTCACACTGACAGAGTGAGAGGAGAGCCCATCAGTGGCATCTCCTCACAGAAGACATCTAGGGATGTAATCAGGGCACTGATCATCAGTGCCCAGATTACATTTAAGTGCCAGTAATGCCACTGCAGCAATCAGAGCCCACAATTGGCACCAAATCAGTGCCAGCAATCAGTGGCCATCAGTGGTGCTCATCACTGCTGCCCACCAGTGCCACCCATCAAAGTGTGACAGCGCAAAAAAAATGGCCTGGGCAGGAAGGGGGTGCAAGTGCCCAGTATTGAGGTGGTTAAAGGGTAACTAAAGGTTCAGTTTAAAAAAAAAAAAAAAACATGTTATACTTACCCCCTCTGTGCAGTTGGTTTTGCACAGAGTGGCCCCGATCCTCAGCGGCGCTCCTGGCTCCTCCTGTTCTCGAGTGCCCCGTGGGAGAGCCGTTCTCCCTCGGGGCACTCGTGCGGGCATGCTCCCTTGCCCTGTTGCTGCGTCTATTGACACAGACAGGCCTCGGCCCTCGCCCCCCGTCATTGGATTTGATTGACTGCAGTGGGAGCCAATGGCTGCGCTGCTATCAATCTATCCAATCGGGACCCGAGACACCGGCTGGAGTGGGTGTGCTCATCCCGGCTATTTGAAAGACCGGGTGCAGGTAAGTAAAAGGACGGCTCTGGGGGGTGCTGCATCACAAGAGGCTTTTCACCTTATTGCATAGAATGCATTAAGGGGAAAAACCTTGAGGGTTTACAACCCCTTCAAAATGATGCCGCCCGCGCCCCTCCAAAAAAGAAGTTCTGCAGACACGCATGCATGCAATGTTACTGTATGTCAATACTCTAAACAGCATGGCAATATTGCTGTTTAGAGCTTAGAGCAGTGTTTCTCAACTCTAATCCTCAAGGCACCCCAACAGGTCATGTTTTCAGGTTCTCCACTATTTTGCACAGGTGATTTGATCAGTTTCACTGCCTTAGTAATTACCCCAGCCGTTTCGTCTGAGGGAAATCCTGAATACATGACCTGTTGGGGCGCCTTGAGGACTGGAGTTGAGAAAAACTTAGAGGTTACAATGTCACTGTATCTCTGACATAATGCCCGGGGGGTCAGAGTTTACATCTTGCATGGAATTTAGAGAGCGCGTGTCTTTTAACCATAACATTCACCAGTAACTTCTCCAGTGCCTGCCCAGTGATGTGATTCACTTCTGTTCTGATACCCAACCAGCCCACAAACCCCTTCCGGTGGTGAATGTTAGCTTCTGTGGGAAGCAGCATACAGGTGAAATACATAGATGAGAGCTGTTTTACCTACCAACGTATTGGTATATCTGTCCATCCTGTCCTGAGATTTACACAGCCCTGTCTGACAGGGCAAGAGATCTGATTTTTCTCTGTTGCAGCTCAGTAATATTTACAGGTCTTGTTCCTCCCTTACAAGCCCTTGACTGGACAGTGAAAGAGAAGCAGCAGACTGATGAGCTCCTCTCTTGGTCACTCTGCACTGGCATTTAATCAGCATGATCCTTGTTAGCACAAACCCCAAGACCCCTTTCACACTGGGGCACTTTGCAGGCGCTATAACGCTAAAAATAGCGCCTGCAAAGCTCCCTGAACGAGCCGCTGCTGTGTCTCCAATGTGAAAGCCCAGAGGGCTGTCACACTGGAGCAGTGCGCTGGCAGGACGCTAAAAAAAAGTCCTGCTAGCAGCATCTTTGGAGCGGTGAAGGAGTGGTGTATACATCGCTCCTGCCCATTGAAATCAATGGGGCAGTGTGGCTATACCGCCGGCATAGCGCTGCTACAGCACCCTTTCTCAGCCGTTAGCGGGGTGGGGAGTGGTAAAAGCGGACAAATTTCCGCCAACCCTGCCCCAGTGTGAAAGGAGTCTAAAAGACCACATTTTCAGCATGCATGACATTTTCTTAAAGTAGACAAGGATTAGAACACCCGGTTTTTATTTCTGTCTTTCACCCGCAATATTTGTCCTGCTTACCATTATCATTGAACGTGAAATGAGAAAAGTAATAGAGGGGGAAACCTTCCAATGGGAACACCAGTTCTGGTGGCCTGGAGGGCTCCAATGAATTCCCTTAATTGGCAGGGATTTCCTCTCACTTCCTGTTTGGCTATGGGACAGGAAGTGAAGGGAAATCTCCACAATGGGACAGAGAGCTCTACATTAACCTCTTTCACATAATCTGTCAAGGTCATCCTTGTCCACCTCTCTACTATGACATCTTCTGCTTCCTTTATTTCAATCTCCTTTGCCTCTGCATTATCTTTTACATTGGCATCATCCATGCCCGCTATGTCCGTGTCCTCCATGACTGTCTCCTTTCTGCTTCCTTAATGCCCAAATCCAATGTGTTGATCTCCATTACATCCGTGTTCTTCCATGCTCAAGTTCTCTACATCTGTGAATATGACCTCTAGTCATCTTTGTGGTCTTGTGCTCACATCTAATATTTATCATTCTTTTATACCTTTTTTTTTTTTTTAATCCAGGTTTGGACATTGATGGTTTGTACAGGGTTAGTGGAAACCTGGCCGTTATACAGAAGTTACGTCACAAGGTGGATCAAGGTGAGGAAATTGCACATCTCCTTTATCCTCCTAAGGCTTTTTCACATTGGGGGGGGAGCGGCGTCAGCGGTAAAACAGTGCTATTTTTAGCGCCATTTTAGCGGCGCTATTCAGCCACTAGCAGGGCTGTTTTAACCCCTGCTAGCAGCCGAAAAAGGGTTAAAACCACCCGCAAAGTGCTGCTGCTGCTGCAGCAGCTCTATGCCGGCGATATGGCCGCGCTGCCCCGTTGATTTCAATGGGCAGGAGCGGTGAAGGAGTGGTGTATACTGGTCCAGTGTGAAAGCCCTCGGGGCTCTCACATTGGAGGCACAGCAGCGGCTCTTTCAGGGCGCTTTTCCGGCGCTATTTTTCGCACTGTAGTGCCTACAAAGCGCCCCATTGTGAAAGGGGCCTAAAGCAGGCTACACACATTACAGGCTGATTGTGAAACCTTGCACGCTATGTCCACAAGGTTATGACTGTAAATATTTTTTTTATAGATGCCCAAGTAGAGGTTTAATAAAAAGGGATGGGAGGGGGCTGCACACGGCTCGCAACCAAACTGGGAAGCTGTACATGGAATAGTCCACATCTCATCCCTTGGAGGCTAGCATGGCCTGGTAGTCTGTGGAGAAGATAAAGTTTGTGTAAATCCTCCTTTTGAGTTAGCGTTACTAACCCCACAACAGTAAAAATCAGTCTGTATATGCAGTAAAGCATGCTTGTTATACTCACTGTGGAACCTAAGGGGTTAATCCTTTGCATTGTGTAAAAAGACTGATCCTGGCTTCTCTGATCCTCCCCTTTTTTTTTACCACCCCCAATCCATCTGCTGATAGTACAGAGCCCTAGGAGGCACTCTGCACATGCTCAGTTTGGTGTGTATTGCTACAGAATGTTTTATTTTATTTTTTGCATGTGATTAGCACTGTCAAGACCAGTGGAGGCCTGTTCATTAGGGACACAGGGATGCCGCCCCTCCCCCTAATGTATGCATCCTGCCCCCTAATCTACATGCAGGGCACCGGACGCATGGATTCCAATGGGTTTTTTTTTTTTTTTTTTTTAAAGCGTGACTCCGCCGTTTGTTTTTTTTTTTTAAAAGCCAGCAGCTACAAATACTGCAGCTGCTGACTTTTAAAATAATGACACTTACCCGCCCAGCGCGCCCGCGATGTCGGCACCCGAAGCCGATCTCTCGATCGTCTCTCGGGTGCTGCCGCCGCCATCTTGGGTATGGGAATTATTTCCCGGTTCCCTACTGTGCATGCGCGAGTCGTGCTGCGCAATAAGGATGGTCCCCGCTGTCTCTGGGATCCGTGTGTTTCCCAGCAGGCAGCGGGGGACCTTCGGAAAGGGGCGTAGATTCTGCGGAAAGGGGCGTAGCTTCTGCAGAATCTACGCCGGAAGTGGGTGCAGATACCTGTACTGTACAGGTACCTGCACCCCCCCCCCCCCCTGAAAGGTGCCAATTGTGGTGCTGGAGGGGGGGAGGGTTTCAATGAGCGGAAGCTCCACCTTAGGGTGGACCTCCGCTTTAAGCACGTCATTAAAGCCAGAGGCTCTCATGGGCTTCAAAAAGGTGGGCTTGAGGCGCTGCGCCTCAAGCACACCCACTTGTGGGACAATAGCGATTATTCATTTGCTATTGTTACACTTCTTTTCCTCCCGACCAATTGGGAAGCGGGTCCTAAAGACCCGTTGCTTGATTGCCCGAAAGCAGTGGTGATCCAATTGGCTGCGTAGGAGGAGGAGGAGGAGGAAGGAGATGCATGCGTGATGCTGAGAAGGGGAAGCTGCCCCGCCCAGACCTAGATGGGGTAAGTGCGGGGCCCAGACTGACCGGCGAGTGGTGGCAGGAGGTGCGGGTGACCTGACCAGGGAAAGGGGGGGGGGGGGATGGTTGTTGGTACATTGTTTGCCGCCCGCAAAAAAAAAAAAAATATATACCACCAGCCGCCACTGGTCCAGACAGAGGGTCAGGGGTCATGCAACCTCATAGGACAGTCTAGAATGAGAACTCCTCCTACAAGCTTTAACCAGTGCTCGGTCGGACACTGATAGAAGTAACAAGACTGCTATATACTGCTGATGACAAAAAGGTATTTATCCATTTATATTTTTACTATATCTTCTAGATGAGAACTTGAACTTGGAAGATGGAAAGTGGGAAGATGTTCATGTCATCACTGGGGCCCTCAAGCTGTTTTTCCGGGAGTTGCCCGAGCCTCTCTTCCCCTACAGTCACTTTACAGATTTTGTTGAAGCAATAAGTAAGAAAACTTTTCCTGTTCTGTCTCCCAGGGGTTCAGTCAGTGTTCACAGCCAAGTCGAATGTTCCCAATTAGTGACTGATGAGCAGAATCTTAGTATGAGGTCTGGGTAGACGTGTGTGTGTTTTTTTTTTTCGTCCTGAATTAATAGTCGGACTCATTTTTCGTTATTTGGATATATGCAAATACCCGAATTACAATATAAACAAATTTTAGGGAATGTGCCGAACAACGAAACGAAATTCATCCGAATTTTGGAAATTCAGACTGAAATTCAAATCCAATTTTACTTCGAACTCAAGTCGAATTCCAACTGTACACATGTTGCTGAATTTGCTGAAATGGTGATTTAACCGCTTGCCGACTGCCTGCCATCGATTGACGGCGGCAGACTGGCACTCCTGCGCGAATCGCCGTAGCTATACGGCGAGCACTTCAAGGAGTATAGGGGGCGTGTCCCTAAGGAGCCGATGCACATGCCTGGCGGCTGCGATGTCCGCTGGGCACCCGCGACTGCTCCTGACAGAGCGAGAATGGGAATTTGTGTGTGTAAACACACAAATCCACGTTCTGTAAGGGGTGAGGAGACTGATCTGTTGTTCCTAGTATATAGGAACAACGATTGATCTCCTCCCCAAGGCAGTCCCATCCCCCCACAGTTAGAACACACACTGAGGGAACACATTTAATAAGGACACTTACCTGTCCAACGACCCCCGCGATGTCGGCCGCCCGGAGGGCGATCCGTCCATCAGACCGGCTGCCGGTGCCTCCATCCTAACGAAGGGAAACAGGCAGTGGAGCCTTAAGGCTTCACTGCCCGTTTCCTACTGCGCATGCGTGAGTCACGCAGCACTTTGTGAATGGCACCGTTGTTTTCTGGGACACACATATGTCCCAGAAGGCAACGGGCCACTCACTGAAGAGGAGGATGCGCCGCGGAATAGGAAGAGGCAGATTAGAAAGACTGCCTAGCAACAATATATTTTTTTATTTTTTTTTATTTTATTAATGCATTTTTTTTTTATTTTTATTTTTGGGTGGCCCTCCACTTTAATACAATTTATAATAGATTGGGGAAGATTTACATACATGTTTGCTTGAGATTACATAAAACATCACAGTCATCAAAAATTGCTTACTCTTTTTTTTCTAAAAATCTAAAGACCTTGTATGTTTGATTGGCATTTTTTGATTTTAAAAGTTCTAAAATGTGGCGTCCCAATTTGATTTGCCTTCGTAAAATTAATCTTGAAGAAACAAAAATGTTCTCTTGTTTGCGTTTATAATAGAACTGAATGACCAGAGCCAGAAGCTGCGTCGTATGAAGGAACTCGTCCTGTCGCTGCCTCAACCCAACCTGGAGACCATGAGGCTGCTCTTCCGACACCTGTGCAGGTGAGCCATGGAGGGGCCCACATGAGAATTCTGGGAGAGGCCCAGAGGTGGAGTCCAGCCTACCCAGCTTCAGAAAACAGCTAAGAGCTCCACATAAAACCAAGACATGTATTTATTATCTTTGACATTTACTCTATAATGTCTGGGCTGTGGTTATGTGGAATCCTGTGTGTGGGTTGGAGTTCTCAGATTGTACAATTATCGTATCCTGAACATTGTCACTGAGATGCACACGGGACGAATATGAGCCAGTTCAACAGAAACTGTCCAACATTCGACCAGCGTGTACAGCAGACTGTCCAACAGAAGCCAGTCTAATGACCGGCTTCTGTTCAACAGGCATGCTGAAAAAGCAGCATCCAATCAGCACTGGCGGCCAATGGCTGCGAGCGCTAATTAGTGTGTTTTTGCGGTGGGGGGGGGGGCACAATAACACAGTGGGCGAGATTGCTGCACTAACATCACTTGGCTGGTACGATTACCTCAATTTTTTTTTTCTTCTGTTCAGCCCTCTGGGTTGAATGAAAGAGAAAATGTCTAGTGTGTACCAAGTATTAGTTCTGTGTAAGATCAGATTGCTTAGAATCTCTCCTGGGCTTCAGAGAAGAACATTTGAGATTTTTAGTTGCATCTTCCCTTCAAAGACGGAGGCAGTTTTAGCAGGGAAAGCACAGCGAACCCCACAGGTACGCCGTGCTGCTTTTGCGGTGCGGTCAAACTACACCCCATCAGCCTGAAAGTAGCCTTAGGTGGATTTTTCACTTGGTAGTTCAAAGAGAAGACAATATGGGACTGGTACAGAGATAAAATACAAACATCTTCCACATAAGAATGGGAAATGTACCGAAAGCGGCAGACAGGGCAAACCTCGCCATTTTTCCCATCCAGGAAGCTCCATGCGTAGAGAGATCTCATAGAGACCAATCACAAGCTAGTGTTCAGCATCTCACTAGAATTGTGAGCCGACATGGGATTGGAACATGCATCTCATTTTCCCTTTTTTTTTTTTTTTTTTTAGCGTTATTGAACACAGAGAGTCGAACCGGATGTCTGTACAAAGTGTCGCCATTGTATTTGGGCCAACGCTGCTTAAACCGGAGGAGGAGGGTGGAAATATCGCCATGTACATGGTCTTCCAGAACCAGATTGTGGAGCACGTCCTCAACCAGTACAAAAATATCTTCAGCTGATGGTGTGACGAAGACGCTCAGAGACCGCGATATGAAGGCGCAGGACCGCCGGAGGATGTCTCCTTATTTAATATGTATATATGTACAGACTCTATAAAAAAAGGAATGATGGGGGTCGCATTCCACATCGCAAGAACTGATTACAGACTCCATATATAATATTTGTCCTCTCTGTTGGAGGCGCTTTGTGCCATATAAAACGGGTCTACAAAACATCTGCGGGAAAGCTGCTGTCTGATTTTCTGGGTACATTTTATCCGAGCTTTACCAAAATTGTAGAAAATTGGCGCAGTGCGCCTACAGTGTACACATTGTTTTTCGGGTGAGATATCAATTGGTATAATAGATCTGCTGAGGCCACTGAAATCAAGTCTACAAAAAAACGAGAGAAGCGCTTATCTGTAAAGATCTGGTCTTCACTCCTATAGGAAATCATGAAAGTTGCTGCAGGCTCATCTCCAACATTGGTACTTTGTCGCTGACCCAAACATGGACGCAGAGCAGTAAGGCTTCATGTATTATACAGCCTCTAAAACTTGAGTTTAGGAGCTTTGGCAAAAAAAAAAGGCTAAAAGCTCCCTTTTTTTTTTTTTTTTTTTGCCAAAGCTCCTAAACTCAACTCCATAAAAACAACGTCCTATGTGCCGTGTACACATAAGTGTTTATTTACTAAAGGCAAATCCACTGTGCACTTGGAAGTGCAGTCGCTGTAGATCTGAGGGGGACATGCAAGGAAAATAAAATAAAGCATTTTTTGCTTGTACGTGATTGGATGATAGAAATCAGCAGATCTTCCCCCTCAGATCTACAGCGACAGCACTTCCAAGTGCACAGTGGATTTGCCTTTAGTAAGTCAACCCCAATGGCTTTTACAAGAGTTTAGAAGCTGCTGCGGTTAGGGGAGGTTCAACCTCCTTCTCCTGAAAGCAAAAAAACGCATTCAGGATAGGAACATTTTTGACCGCTGGCCACTGCAAACCCGCGGCACGATTTTGCAGCGTTTCACGTTTTCCCACGGCTGGCGGTCAACCAAGGCTGTGTGTACATGAAGCCTAATGCTGGCCGTACACTCTACGAAAAATCGGCCAAAATTCAGCGATTAAGGCTCCATGCATGCTGGATGTTAAAATAACGTTATAAAAATGGCAGTTGCTTTGCAGTGAGTTAACGTTTTTTTGCAATAGCGTTTTTTTTTGTTTTTTTCAATGGATCAAAAACGTTAAAAGCTGGTGAGCCACGTTTTTGATCATTTATCGACGTTTATCAGTGTTTGAGCGTTTGCCATTTTTTTTGGTCAGAAAAAATGACTCCAGAACGCGATTTTATGGCGTTCAGAAAACAACCCATAAACGCCACTGCTGATAAACATCCAAAAACCTCCATGCGTGCATGGACACAGAATAACATGTTTATGGGCTGTTAAAAAAAAAAAAAAACGCCCAAACTCCCAAAAACGTCCGTTTATGAGCTTCAGTGTCCATGGAGCCTAAGCCCTTGTACACACGGTCGGAGATTCCGTCGGAATGTGTCCAATCGGAGCGTTTTGTCGGATATTCCGACTGTGTGTGGTCTGCATCGAACTGTTTCTGTCGGAATATCCGTCGGACCAATTTTTCCAACTTGCCGGAAATATTTTCAGACAAAATTCTCCGATCGGACATACTCCGATCATGTGTAGAGAATTCCGATCGGACAAAGTGCCACGCATGCTCAGATCAAATTCCTAGACCAAAGCTATTGGCTACTAGCGTGAACATAGTCCCGTCGTAACGAAATAACGTCATCACGTCGGATTTTCTGACAACTTTGTCCGACCGTGTGTATACAACAGTTTCGGACAAAATCCGACGGATTTGGTTGTCGGAATCTCCGACCGTGTGTACAAGGGCTTAGACAGTTTGTTCGTTTTTCAGGCAGTTAATGGACACAAAATCGATAATCATTGGTACGTTTTTCAGCTGAAAAAACAAAAGACAAATTTTGAAATTTTCTGCCGAATGAACGCTAAATTGAAATGTTAATGTGTTTCCTGTTCGAGCTGTCTACACTAGGTATATGTAAAAAAAAAATGAACAAAAAATGCATTCGTTTATGTCCACTGAACGATTTATCGGTCATTACATGATGGCACTATCGTTTGCGCCAACGGCTGAATCTTCATTTTTTTTTAAAACTGGTTCGGCTGATTTTTCCTATAGTGTATGGCCAGCAGCATTAGGCCTGCTTCAGACGGGCTCCAGCTTGTATAAGAACAGTGTGAACAGCAAGCTTTGACAAAGCATTAACAGAGCTTTCAGCAAATTGTTGAAGCTTTTAGGCACGGTTTACACTGGTGCAACATGCGCTTCGACTATGAGAGCACAGCATGTAAAAATCAATGTTTCCCTATGAGAGCCGTCTTCACTGGTCCGACTTTGGAAAAGGTTCCTGCACTACTTTGGTCCAACTTCTGTCTGATTTCAGCCCAAGGAATTGAATGGAAGTCGCACTCCAAGTTGGATCCTCAGCCTAATTTATGCGATTTGGATTTGAGATTACACAGGCATTCCCTGAAGTCATGCAGTGCGAACCGAGTCTTAAAGAGGAAGTAAACCCTGATGGGTTACTTCCTCTTTGTCTCCCTGCAAAGGTAAAGCATAATGGACTACTATGCATCGCACAGTAGTCCATTATGTGTCACTTACCTGACACAGGAGCCAGCGAAGTCACCGCTGTCCCCCGTAGTCAGGAGCATCCATCTTCCTCAGTGTACCGCTGCTCTGGCCACTCACAGCGCCGGAGCAGCGATGACGTCACTCCCGCGCATGCGCACAGGAGCCGACACTAACGCCATATAGCTGTCACTGTCTTTTAGTAAAAACCGTGTAGGTTTAGGAGATATTTCTTGGACCTACAGGTAAGCCTTAATCTAGGCTTATCTGTAGGTCAAAGTGGTTTGTAAGGGTTTACAAACCACTTTAAAAGCTCCGGTTCTCAACTTCAGTCCTCAAATACCCCCAACGGGCCGTGTTTTGGCAACTTCCCTTAGATAAAATGGATCTTATCAATAACTTTTCATTGATATTAATGTAAAGCAACATTGTAAAGGAAAACCTGAAAACTTGGCCCATTGGGGGGGGGGGGGGGGGGTACTTGAGGACCGAGATTGAGAACCACTGCTTTAAAATAGCATTCAATTCCAGTTTGTAAATATTGAACACAGCTCCTAATGGGAGTTTTGATTGTCACTTTAACCACTTAAGGACCGGGCCTATTTTTCAAACTTGTTGGTTTACAAGTTAAAATCTTTTTTTTTTTTTATTTCTTTTTTTTTGCTAGAAAAATACTAAGAATAAAATGGTGGTTGTTGCAATAC